>NC_056738.1:146715099-147015099 GCF_019279795.1 Protopterus annectens | reverse complement strand
TAAATAAACATAAAGTGGACCAGCATGCTGTATCATACAAGATGTTTTAATCATATTGTGGTACATCTGTAGACTTTGGTTCAGTACCATCTAAGCTTGGGGTGAATTAAGCTCTTATGGTGGTTCTTACTATTGAAAGGATGGCTATTAAGTTTTCACAAGACAATTACAGCCCAAGGCAAAGGTGTTAAACTCAGTATAAGTAAATCACAAAAGTACACTTGCTGTACAGGGGATAGAATATAAATGTTCTTGATAGCTAACAGAATTCCAAGAAGACTAATATTTCTCTATATGTAACTGCAAAAACATTTATTATAAAGTGCCAGTGCTACAGTATTTTATATGAATATGTGCAGATTATGAGTTTGCTATGCAGATATGCACTGTGTGTAATTATACAGAAGTAACATTAATTTTTACTCCAGTATTCCTTGGCAGAACTGTGTATTATAGAAGAAACATTGAAAATGTTTAAAGCAAATTTGAATATACATTGTGTTCTTTTTCCACTTCAGGTATCTAATGAAGAAACTAATGGTCTGCATACTATCCTAAAGGTGAGCGATTACCTGTTTGTAATGTATTTAAATTTAGATATTTTAAGAAGAGTCTATGTTTTGCCTATTATTACAACCATTAGAGCTGTACAAACATTACACATTTCTAATTAAGTATTTTTTTAAATATTTGCACTTTTTGGATGCATTGTCTTGTCTTCTCAGTATTCAGTGCACTTAGCGAACAGACTTTGTTATAATTTTTAGTAAGTATTGTGTGTACATTGAGTGGTTAAGTTTCCCCCGGATTTACTATTCTTCCGTGCAGAACTAGCTTAGTCCTGTACAGAAGCGGCCGTTTAGGACCAGGATGGCAGAGTGCCATGCATATTAATGAAGGCATGCTGCCTGAGCTCCTAATCTTACACGGAGAGTGTAAGAGTGCAGGGGGCATGTCTGAGAGCAGAGCTCTCAGAATATACATGCCCCTGCAATGAAGAACAGCAGAAAGTCCTAAAAGAATGGGTGAGACCGCTCATAGGTGTACGCATACCCCCAGCAACATCCCCCTATGTGTATAAGAGCAATAGTTAACACAAAAAATATAAAGATACTTTATTTTTTTATTTAACAGATTAAATTTAACCGTAGGTGCACGGGTTTGCCAATTGCTTAGCTACAGTTAATGCAGGTTAAATAGCAGAAGAGGATAAAAAGCTAGATATATGCCAATGAAGCAGTATAGCAATAGTGTAATGGGCAGAATGTTCGCTTTACAAGCAGTTATTCCCGGTTCAAGTCCCACTACAGCACTTTCCATGTCAAACCACTTTATGATGAATATTTTTAGTTGCATAACCTACTAACTAACATATATTTGTGAACTGGAGTACCGCATTAAATGCAGATGTGAGGTGTCAGTGTCATAATGTTGCAACGTTCACAGATAATCACACGTGTCCCATACAGTATATGTACACAGGAATCAGGGATACAAATGGAAGGTAAAATGTGTAATGAATGATAACTCCATACAGCTTCCAAATCCCCCACCTTCCCAAGAACCATTAGACATTACTATCTAAATTAGTGCAGTGGTAAGCAGGAATAAGCACTAGTAAGCAAGTGGAAGCAATATTAAGCAGTAATAAGCGGGAGTAAGTATATGTAAGCACTAGTAAATGGGTTTAAGTCTGTTTGCATGGGGGTAAGCAATGCGCACACAGGTTAAGCAATATTGAAGCTAACTCTCTGTAAGCATATTTCACCAGAGGTTAGCATTACTTACCCTCGCCCAATCCTGGCAAACCCACTTACAAGTGCCTTAATCACTCTGTATCCAACAGCTGCTGTTCTTCCCAGCAACAAAATAAACAGCCTTTGCAGGTCTTGAACCCAGAATCCTGTACACTATAGTCATAGAAGTTAACCACTAAGCCATCACAGCAATACATAATATTGAGGTATCACCAAACAAATCCTCACTATAGTAAAATCAAACTGAATATGTGAAAGGAATCTATATACAGTCTTATGTTCTGTAACCTACTACATAACATAAGTATGTGAACTGGAGTACTGCAGTAAGCCCAGATGTGAGGTGTAATTGTAATAAAGTGTTGAAGTCCCCTAATAAACACAAGGACCCCACACAGTGTATGTACACATGAATCATGGATACCAGACATGTAAATAACATGCAATGAATAATAAACCTATGCCAAAGAGCAAATATAATTAAAAGTAAATATTAAGCAATGCTAAGCATTGCTTAATATTTACTTTTAATTATTAAGCAATGCTTAGCATTGCTTAATATTTACTTTTAATTATATTAAGCAATGCTACGCATTGCTTAATATAATTAAAAGTAAATATTAAGCAATGCTAAGCATTGCTTAATAATTAAAAGTAAATATTAAGCAATGCTTAGCATTGCTTAATATTTACTTTTAATTATATTAAGCAATGCTAAGCATTGCACGGTCCAGCTTAGTAGATGTAAGCAATGTGTAGGCCAGCTAACTCATTTTGCCCAGTGGTATACCCCTTTAAACAATGCCAACCTTAGGTAAGCAGGTTTGTCCGTAGCTTAGCCTTTTCAAAACCGTCCAATCACAGCAAAGTGTGGGAAATTGGCCCTATTTAAATCCAACAGGCAGGAATACATATCATAACTGGTTGCAGCTTCCCCTTGTGGGCACCATGTCTGGAATGGGAGAGGGAGTGCACTTTCAGGCACAGCGCTGGGGCATCCAGGAGTCCAGAGTCATGGCAGGACTCCTTGTCAAAGACCATGAGCAGAGACTGCTGCAGGGCCAGTACCAGGGTTTCCAATATAAAGTGGAAACCTGGGACCATCTCACCCGTGACCTCACCAGTGCCACTGCCATACCCCGAACTGGTGAGCAAGTCAGGCATCACTATGCTGACCTGAAGCGGCGAAGGGGGGATCTCTTGGATCAGTGGATCCAAGAGGCTAAGAGGACAGGGCAGGTCCCAGTAGTGTGTAAATATCACTCTACTACCTGTTTAATAATTGCCAGGTCATGTATATTATGGATAGGTATGGCTAAATATTCCTCTTATGTCCTTCACAGTGGCAAGTGAGCAGGCTGTGAACAAGGAGGCCCATGGCTGTCGCTTGGAGAGGTTGTGACATGAGGCAGGTTAGTAATACTCTTGCATGTACTGTCATAGGAAATAAATCTAACTGTATTAGTAAGTCAATTGCCTATATAAAACCTGTATTGTTTAAGGCAAGTACTGCATACACCAGAGAATATGGCAGGGAGAGTGTCATATAGGTTGCATGTAAATAAAAGCATAATAGCTTGACAATGAAGGTCTAACTGCTGTATTGCATGTGTTTACTCTGGTATCATATGGTAATGTAGATTTGTAATCACTTAATAGTACTGTTGTATTAAGCACTGTTGCCCACACGGTGCAACATAAATTAAAAATGTGTAGGAATGTCTGTATATGACTGGTGTAATCCCCAGAGGTCAGCTAGTACAACTGGGAGAGACATAGACAGAAAACAATGAAAAGACAGACAACAAAATCCAAATAGCACACACAACTGAGATGTGAACTGTTGTATTTTTAGCACACACAGCCATGGTTAAAATCCTGGGAGTGGTAGTAGTCCGCATACAGTATCATACCCCACAACTGTACAGATATGTCCAGAAAGCCCAGTAAATTGGCCCATATCTGTTGCCTGTCACTGTGTCCCAGATGTATCGACTACAAACAAGAAATACAACTGATTGTCACACATCTATAAGAAAAAATCTGTCACTTTAGCAACTCCCCAAACTGTTAGGAGAATAATAAGCCAAGTATGTCCCATCTACACTCCCATTTTGTCAAGCTGTGACCAGAGTGTGTACAGTAACAGAGTGAGATGTAAGTGCATAATACTAATGTAAAACTGGTCTTTGTGTGGCAACAGTCAGGTAGTGCTAACAAACATTGATCCCACAGGTCCGTCAGATATGAACACTGTGCCCAAAAATAAAACAGTGATACCCTGTACTGGTACTGTTTACTTTGGTATTGTATGGCATTGTTAGTGTTGCAGTTGCTCTGAATAGTAAGGTATTTCTCATCACTGTCACCCACACTCTGCTATATAATATAACTGTCTAGGAAATCCTGTATAAGAGTGATGTAATACAAGGTCAGAATGTAAAACCACAGGAGAATTATACACAGAAATCAGATAAGAGATATACAGCAATATCCATATAGCACACACAGCTGTGATGGACATTTGCGTCAGCAGACACAGCCATGGTCTGAATCCTGAGAGTGGAAGTAGGCTGCAAACAGAATCATACCCCACAACTATACAGATATGTCCAGAATGTCCAGTATATTGGCCCATATCTGCTGCCTGTCACTATGTCCCCCTGGGAAATCAGTAGGGTGATCCCAGATGTTTAGGCAGCAGACAGGAAATACAACTGATTGTCACATATCTATGAAAACAAACCTGTCACACTAGCAACTCCCCAAAATGTTATGAAAGTATTAGGTCAAGTGGGTCTATATTATAATCTCGACTGCTTAATGGATTGAATGCATAAACATGGAACTTTATGCAGTGAGCCATTAAACAACTGAAAGTTAATAAAAAAAATGTATCACAAAAAAAAACTAATGAGTGTAAGCAGGGGGCAAGCCCCCCCTGCACCGCCCACACCCCCTGCTACTTAAATATACCAACTCCGAGATTGTGCTACAGTGCAGGAAAGGGAAATCTTCCCTTTCTGCACCATACTACATTAAAGTGCAATCTCGGAGTTGGTATATTTAAATAGTGGGGGTGTGGGGGGTGCAGGGGGGCTTGCCCCCCTACTTAAACCCGTTAGGGTAAGTATTTGAGGTTTCAATTTTTTTTTATTTTCGAAGTCACGGAACTTCGATAATATGGTGTCGACCATATTGTATTCGATGTTCTGTAACTTCGAGATTATGATATAGACCCAGGTCAAGTATGTCCCATCTACACCCCCTTGTTGTCAAGCTGTGACTAGAGTGTGTACAGTAACAAAGTGAGATGTAAGTGCATAATACTAATGTGAAAGCTGGTATTTTATGTGGCAACATTCAGGTAGTGCTAACAAACATTGCTCCCACAGGTCCATCAGATATGAACACTGTGCCTAGAAATAAAAGCTTGATACCCTGTACTGGTAATCTTTACTCTGGTATTGTATGGCATTGTGAGTGTTGCAGTTGCTCTGAATAATAAGGTATCACTGATCACTGTCACCCACACTGTGCTAATAATATAACTGTCTAGGTAATCCTGTATAAGAGTGTTGTAAGTCACTAAAGGTTGAAGAGGGCAATAGTCGACATATGTCCCAGTTCACCTGCATGTGGTCAAGACATGGCCAGAGTCTGTGCAAAAACAGATGGACAGGTATGTGCATAACATCAACCTGGAATGTGGGAGTATGTGTAGAAAGAGTTAGCCTTAACAAACAATTCCTCCACAGGTATACCAGGTAAGAGGTGTATACTGCAGGTAAAACCAGTCCATGTATATAGCGGTCGAAAGCCATATCACTGTCCAAATGAAGGCAATAGGGTAGTGTAGTAATACTTGTAAGGTACAGATAACAGCACTGACTAGAAAAGTAATGCAAACTACAGGAATATACTAGTTGTTAATTGATATCTTTCTTCCCCCACCATATCTCCAACAATACATTAAATACCCACCTCAAATGGTACGTGATGACTCCACTGTAATGTACATGTGTCCTATTATTTGATAATTATTTCAATCTGTTTCTATGCATGTGCTATGTTGAAATACTCCAACATTGGTGGCATGGTGCCATCAATGTACCTGCATGCTGTTGTTATTACCACTGTGGTCCCAAATATAGATATGTTCTGTTTGCTATGCAGCTGTTCCATATCTGGTGTCTGGGTTAATGGGAATATCTATGCATGCTGTTATACCTAATCCTGGAATGTGTTGGCTATTACTAACCCACATATGTTGATAAAACATAAACACCATAGCACATATGGGAATGTGGGTCCCACGGACCCACCTGTCCCACCTCAGTTGGCCATGGCACCAGGCACCAGCACGTCTGGGGGCCAACCCGGGAACTCCTCATCCGTTGGTTCTGCACCACCTTCGGGTGGAACCGCCTCAGGGGATGGGGCACACCCCCCCTGGGAGCAGGAGTGGACAGGAACCTGTCACCCATTGCCAGGTCCGGGGTTATGGTGCATAGTGAGCTCCGCAGGGAAGTTGGAGAGCTGTTACACCAGCTCGATGGTCGCGTGTCATGACTAGAGGGTCGGCCTGGCTCTCTGACTCAACCCCCAGCACAGCCATCTTCGGGACTGTGAAGATGCAGTGGTAATTGCCCATGGGTCAGGACCTCAGTTCCACTGTTTCCACTAGGGGGCTCATGGGCTTCCGATTTCCCAACACCCCTCCCCATCAAGGAGTTTACTCCCCCACATGTGTCATAGAATGGCCCTGTATGCATCTTGTTTGTCTTGTCTGTTAAACCTACCGAACCTACCTCCCCAAATATACCTACTATCCCACCTCAACATCCCACTCTCACCTGAAAAAAAAGGACAATCCATTCCCAAAAAAAATATCGCCCCATACATAGCTGTCCATTTCACACACGTGTCCACTGGACACATGTAATCTGGTCTAATTGGCATCACAGCATATTATTGTTGTCCTCACCCCTCTCTCAGGGTTTTGAGTGTCCAAATCTACCTCCAAATTTAGTGTATATGCACAGCTGTTGCTGTAGAGGAAATGGGCAGCTGTGGACCTTCCCTACACCCCCCTGCATATCCCTAGCTATTTTCCCTACTGTCTTTCCCTCATTGTGCCCCTTTTTCACCACTTTCCTATCAACCCTTTTTTCTTTTCTTTTAAAGAAATTAGAGTGGGCTAAGCAGGAGTTAGCACCTTTAAGCAGCAGTAAGCAGGTTTAAGCTTGTTTGCATGGGGTTAAGCAATACCTACACAGGTTAAGCAATTTAGAAGCTGAGTATAAGAAACAGTAACTGGAAGTTAGCAGTGCTTACCTCTGTGCAAACCCATGCAAACCTGCTTACAGTTGCTTAAAAGTGCTTAATCACTCTGTATCCAACAGCCATTGTTCTGCCCAGCAACAAAATAAACAGCCTTTGCAAGGCTAGAACCCAGGACACTGCATACCATAGCCAAAGTGATTTACCACTAAACCATGCCAGATATACATAACCCTGATGTTTTCACAAACATATCATCCAGCCCAGTCATTCAACAGTACAGGAAATGTATTTAAACATGTAGATGTGTGTGTGTGTGTGTGTGTGTGTGTATATATATATATTTATATCTAAACAGAGATAACATATCTATATATGTAGATCCAGATATATATACAGAAATATATATATATATATATATACACACACACACACACACATATATATATATATATATATATATATATATATATATATATATATACATATAGACATACATATGCATACATCTATAGATATATATGTCTACAGCTATATGCCTATATATATAACAGCAGTATATATATATATATATATATATATATATATATATATATATATATATATATATATATATGCATAAATATATATCTAATATAGGTATATACAGACATATTTCTCTAGATATAAAAGAGAACATAACAAAAACATATATGTCCACATGCACCGTTAATGGGTGTGAGGGGGGCCAAACAACATACATCTTGTACGTATAGATATCCCCCCCCCACAATACAGTACCAAATGTTACAAATCCCATAACCAGGACCTGACACAACATGGGCACAAGATGTTAACAGTACTCCATCCCATCTGTATGATGTCAGGCTGGTATCAGTAACATATCATGCTGTACAGTCTGGTTACCATAAGGAATGTACAATGTGGAAGCAATCAACATTCCTAAGATACATATACACTGACACATATATTCTGATACATATATATATATATATATATATATATATATATATATATATAGAGAGAGAGAGAGAGAGAGATATGTAACTACACATACACACACAGAGATATAAATAGGAAGATACATATGTAGAAGGCACACACAATACGGAACAGTCACTATGCCTTCGGTTGCTACCTTACCAACTGGACACTGTATGAGCCACCCATACAAATGACAATTGTTGCCTGCAACATATACCCACAGAGAGGTCAAAGGATATAACACCGCACACAGGTTTTCATACATGGGAAAGCTTTATTTGTGGACTATTACAGTTGTATATGCCATGTCATATAGCTGCTTAGAGTCTGACATACATATAAACAGAGTAATGCAACTGTGAAACAGTTATATTAATACAGTAGTCTGGAAATGTTTACATATGTTGCTGCCCAGGTGAGGCCTTCAAGTAGTATAATAGTAAAGACAGACTGGGCCACAGGATAACAATCAATCAACAGTAAGTAATGCAGATGTATAGTCCAGCAGCCTCTACCTACACTCTGTACACAAACTCTAGGGGGTAAAGACCTCAGCTGACACAATGGGATGTATCTGTTACATAACAAGGCATAACTGACACCATCACAATCACACTGACAAACAGAACAGTCTGTATGGCAGGAAGCAGTAGGCCTGCATTTAACCAAGGTGTATAGTACGGTAATGTACATCCAGATACCTTAAGGCAGTTACTCCTGATACCCCCAGATGTTGTAACAGCCTTGGTTAGTTATGGTGCATCCCCCCATAGACTGAATAATACAGGTCCATATACCCCTGTTACATACACTGGCCTCTGGAGTGCATAAAGACACACATGTATTGTGTAGATGAAGCCCACACATATATGGATCCAACCCCACAATATGTGTGGGGGACACAACAACAGTGGACTAATGGCAGGAATGGCAGCATGACATACTCACAGCCCTCTACATAACAACCCCTGACAGCAAGTCATATGTACAAAGCCTGGTATGTAGGTGGAGGACAGAGGCTGGAACACAGGTCCATATATGAAATACTGTTGTCATACACTAAGCAAGTTGCTGGTGTTACAGGATAGTCTGCAACATACCCTTAGTCAGCAATATGAAGTTAGAAACAGACATGGATGCAGCTATGCACTGACAGCACTCAACACACACACTGCCACTGATATATCTGACACAAGACCTGTGTGGTAGACAGAAAAAACATAATAGACACACCTCTGGCCATCAAGTGGACAGGCCCAGAGTTGAGAGCTATGCAGACAGACTGCATTCCAAGTTAAACTAGTATGTACACACAAACCCGGTAACACTGGTGCTATACAATGCATACAATAACACTACTCACACTCTGACTATAGTTCTGGAACCTCCAACAAATCTGTAGCTGGCCTGAGTGTGCAGGTTCTCTTGTAAGATGTATTGCTACCTGCTGTCTGTAACACTGCTGCTCACACACAGGAAGGATGTCCACCATACAGGAAAGGTAAAGGAACCACACCCACATGATGTAGGTATTTATAGTAGTTGGTTTCCATGACAGTAGTAAATGGAAGTACTACACAGCATGCAGGTAGCAAGTGGAGGGCACTGATTGGTGCAGAGGCCGTCACTTGGTCATGTGCATCACCTACAAAATCCACGCTGCAATCTATTCAAAGCAGCTCAATCCATTTACTGGAGGGAGACGGAGAGAGAAAGAGAGAGAGAGAGAGAGATTGAAAGGCAAAAACACAAAAACAAAAAAAAAAAAAAACATCCACCAAACTATCCAGAAGAGACATCATTCCCACAACAGGAATATGAAGTATATATGCATGTAATTGACTGTAGTCCTTGGTCCATAATAATGGGATAGATGATGTGGAATGATTTATATGTGCCACCAGGTGTTGTTGTAATGATGTTCGGTTGAGCAACTGCTAAGAACAATAGAGTCTATCCCTGTGGGTAGTGGGCCATACCCGTCAACTGTGCAGAGCAGCACTGATTGATAAGATGTAAGTCATCATAGTGTGTGTTGTGTAATGGGAAGTATGTATATTACTGTGGCCAATAGCTGGTGGTGGAAGTAATGCCATAATAATGGACACATGGGTTCCACAGCCCACCTCTTGCAGGATACTTAAGTTAACCTGTATTGTAGCATGCAGGAATGCCATAGATGCATAATTTATTTATTTTTTTATTTTTATTTTACATTTGTTGACCGGGATAGTCCGACTGGATGCATGTCCATTTTCAGCGGAGGCCCGGGGAGAAAAGCTCCAAGGGTAAGCAGATACAGCATTACATAATACCAGCATTACATATTACAAACAGACTATTTACAGAGATTACATAAGTAAGCAAGTTAGTTCCACAGGTTACAGTTAATCCTGAGCACAAGTCAGGATTAAATTAAATTACAGGGTAAACTGGTTAACAGATTTTTACACATTCTAGAGAGAGTTAGCCAGGCTTGATACATTGACATAGCCAGTTAAGTGACAAATGTTGTTTGAGTCTAGTTTTGAATTGACCTAAGGTGGAAAGTAAGGTAATATCAGCTGGAAGAGAGTTCCAGGATCTACTTACAGAGTTTGCAAAGAGAGAATCACCGGCTGTGTTATTAATTTTGCTAGTTTGAATTATTAGTTTGTTAGAGGATCGAAGCGGTCTAGGATTGTTATAGGGAGTTATAATATTTTTAAGTGCAGGAGTATTGTCTGGATTATAGAGGATTTTATAGGCCATAATCAGTTAGTTATACTGGATTAGGCTGGGTAGTTCAAGCCACCCAAGCTGATTTAGATTGATGCAATGATGCATCCTAAAAGGCAGCCCAGTGGCAAACCTGGCAATGTGGTTGTAGCAAATTGAGAGTTTGTTAAGGACAGTCTTGTTTAAATTCGAGAGTAGAGGGGATGCATACAGAAGGGTTGAAAGAAGGTTAGAGCGAGCTATGGCAATTTTAGCTGGAGGGGTTAGGAAGGCTTTTATTCTGTAAAGTGACCCTAGTTTTTTATTGATGGTTTTGATAGTTTGGTTAACATGTAGGTCAAATTTTAGATTATTGTCTATGATGACACCTAATAGTTTTGTAGATGGGTCAGGGGAGATTATTGTGCCATCATTTGATTTTATGGTAAAGGTGAAAGTGGTAGACCTACGTGTTGGTGAAAATAACAGCATTTTAGTTTTTTTGGGATTTAAGATCAGACAATGTTCAGAAAGCCAGTTTTCTATTGTATTAAAGGTGGTTTGGGTAGCTGACCATAACTCTACTGGAGATGTGGCTGAGCAAATCAGAGTAGAGTCATCAGCATATTGGATACAGCTGACTTTTGGGATGACAGTATAAAGGTCGTTAATGAAGATGGAGAACAGCAAGGGCCCTAGTATAGAGCCTTGTGGTACTCCAAGGGTATTAGGTAGAAGGTTAGAGTTTGTTCTGCCAGAGGACAGCCTGCTGTCGACCATTCAGGTAGGATTGAAACCATTGGAGGGCTCCAGTATTTAGACAGAATGTTTGCAGGGTGTAGATTAAAAGTTGGTGATCAACCATATCGAATGCCTTGGAAAGATCCAAAAAGAGGGCTGAGGATATATAATTATTGTTGCGATTATGGTTTATGATGTTAGTAAAGGCTAGGAGGGCTGAAGTAGTGCTGTGATGAGGATGGAAGCCATGCTGAGTGTCTGCCATAAGGCGATTTTGGATTAGGTGGTGCATGAGTTGTCTATGAATACAATTTTCCATAATCTTTGCAAGTGGAGAGAGTATAGCTATTGGCCTATAATTAGAGAATTCAGTAGAGCTGCCTCCTTTGTGAAGTGGGATGACATAGGATATTTTCCAGATGGTGGGAATTTTAGCTTCTACTATGGTTTGATTAATTAGTATTGAGACGGGGTAAGCAATAGCATCAGCTGATTTTTGAAGGTACTCAGCAGGGAGTTGATCAGCAGAAAGTGTAGTGGGTTTTAATTTTTTGATCAAGGTACGGATAAGTTAAGTGGTGACTGGTTGGAAGCTGAACGCGAGTAGGTTTCTAGGGGTGCTACTTTCAGGACCAGGGGAGCTAGGAGGTAGTTGGCTAGCTAGGGCTTGAATTGTCTCAGTAAAGAATTGGTTAAAACTATCAGAAACATCTTCAGGGGTTTTATCAATAGTAGCAGCAGGGATTGGGGTTGAAGTTTGTCCAGGATATAGTAGATTATTTAAACCTGCCCAAAATTTCTGAGGGTTATTTTGATTTACTGTCTGTAAATTACAGTAGTATTGTTTTTTGTCTTGTAAAATTGATTTTTTGGTTTCGTTCCTGGATTGCCTTTATTTAATGTGATCTTGAGGGTCTTTAGAAGAACGCCATAAAGCCCAAGCTTTGTTTCTAAGGGTAATTTTGAGTTTAGACTCTATAGAAAGCCATGGTGCAGTTTTTGCCTTGGTTCTCTTTGAACGAACAGGTGCATGCAAATCAAGGATCTTAAGGAATTTGCTGTTAAAGCATGCTACTGCTTCCTCTAAGGGGAGGTGTTTTAGAATAGACCAATTACATGAGTTTAGTTCTTGTTGGAATTTGACAGGGTCAAAGTTTTTATTGTTTCTAACCTTTCTGAGTAAGGGTTGTTGGGAATTAATGGTTTTGTGCTTAATTACATATGTGAGAAGGTGATCGCTTAGGCCATTAAGGAGGGTACCAGAGGTGTACAGTTGGGGGTGACTGTTTATGAGTACCCAGTCAAGTATACTTTCTTTTTGGTTGGGTTTACCTCTCCTGGTAGGGGTGGATATGATTTGTGTAAATGCATGCAGGTTAATATGGGGGGTTGGGGATTCTGAGGAACAGGTGCCCCAGACTATGTTAAAGTCTCCAAGTAGTAGGGTTTCTTGGGGGTAGTGACATGATAGCCAATGCAGGATATCTTCAAATGTAGATATATTGTTACCTGGTAAGAAAAAACAGTCTCTTGCACCAAAGTCCTCTGTATTTAGCAGATCAACGAATATCTAAAAACAAGCAAACAGAGGACAACCACGTCGATAAAAGTACCATAAAACTTTATTTCCACAGATGAGCACTTTCAGGCCATATGCCCTTCATCAGATAACACACAGTATAAAACCTCACATATTTAAAATAAGTATCAGCCTATCACATTTCAATAAAAAGCCCTCCTTTTCTTTAGCGTGGGTTTTAACGGTATATACCCATTAATACCAGGAGACCTATCTGCTCCTAATCGCACTATCCACCTGGTTTCAGCACATTCAGTTTCATTTACCAAATTGCCCCCCCTGGTGTTTGGAATCACAACCTGTATCACCATAAATAGAAATGAATGCATAGGGTTATCCTTCACATGTAATGCCAAAGCATTACGCTCATTACCAAGTCTAATATCTGATAAATGGGGCAATTTGGTAAATGAAACTGAATGTGCTGAAACCAGGTGGATAGTGCGATTAGGAGCAGATAGGTCTCCTGGTATTAATGGGTATGTACCTTTAAAACCCATCCTAAAGAAAAGGAGGGCTTTTTATTGAAATGTGATAGGCTGATACTTATTTTAAATATGTGAGGTGTTATACTGTGTGTTATCTGATGAACGGCATATGGCCTGAAAGCGCTCATCTGTGGAAATAAAGTTTTATGGTACTTTTATCAACGTGGTTGTCCTCTGTTTGCTTGTTTTTGGATATTGTTACCTGGGGGAATGTACATACAGCTGATATTAATGCATTTATTTTTATTAAGTTGCAATTTGGTGGCAAGAATCTCTGAGTTATTTATCTGAGGAGGTTGTATTACATCTATGGTGATATTCAACTCAGATTTATAGAGTACAGCTACCCACCCCCCCTTTCTCGAAGCACGATCCAACCTGTGTATGTTGTACCCAGGTGGTAACACTTCATTGTCTTTAGTGTTAGGTTTTAACCAGGTTTCAGATAAACAGAGAATCGCAGGGGAGTGGACATCCAGAAGTGCATGCAATTCATGTACCTTCTTATTAATGCTTCTAATATTGAGATGACTGACTAGGAGAGAGTTAGTTGGCCTATTAATTGTAGGTTTGTAGCTTAGATTGCAAGTAGAGGGGGTATGTGTATTTGAAGTGAGTGGGCCAGGGTTGGGTGAATATCACCACCAAGTATTAGGTTGAGTCTATACTTGGTGATGAACTTCAGGAATTTGTTTATTAGTTTGTGGTAGTGTTTGGATCTAGAGCTAATGTACCTGGGGTTGAGATGTTGATAGACTGAACAAGATGTTGGATAGGATCTGGTACTGTAAGTATGGTTGAAGGTGGAAGGATTTACAGCTGGGGTGGTAGTATGGCCTTTTGGGACCTGAAATCCTGTGAGAAACTGGTTTTCATACAAGGTAAGGAGGTATGGTGTGAACAAGAGGGCTAGTAAAGAGGAGTATATCATTATCTGTGATTCAGCTAGTGAGTTAAGGAACTGTTTTACCTGGTGATGCAACACCAGAAGATTGAGTGGTGAGGTAAAGGTATTGGAAGGGGGATGGGAGAATGCCAGATGAAAGCTAACAGGTGCTATTAAAATGTAGGTAGTAGAATGGGGGTGGGTGGAATTATACCAGATGAAAGCAGATAGGATCTAAAAAGTGGGGGAGTGGCTATAGTACTATAAATTTAGAGGTACTGGGGGCGGGAGGGAATTGGGGGCAGGGAGGGGAGTGAAGAGAGCCCGAGCATAGCGAGGGCTAACGTAGCGGGGCTATTGCAGTTTACAAGGTTTCCTAAGGTGTCCTAAAGCTATAAGGTAAGTATTTTAGCTCTTAATGTAAGAGTCAAATTTACTTCAGTTACAGGGGAAGGAGGCAACCACTCAAGTAGAAACAAAGAGCCCTATGGCTGACCAATATGGTGACCTGTTTAATTACAAAGCACTGTAAGTGAAAGCTTAACAAATGCTTTTTGTGTGTGCAACCTACTCTGTTTAAATGTTGAGAGAAACTGATTGCAGTCCTGTATACACCGTTTTGTAGGGAACTGTAGAGTTCAATCTGTTTAAACGTTGAGAGAAACTGATTGCAGTCCTGTAGACACCGTTTTGTAGGGAACTGTAGAGTTCAATCTGTTTAAACATTGAGAGAAAATGATTGCAGTCCTGTAGACACCATTTTGTAGGGAACTGTAGAGTTCAATCTGTTTAAACGCTGATAGAAACTGATTGCAGTCCTGTAGACACCGTTTTGTAGGGAACTGTAGAGTTCAATCTGTTTAAACGTTGAGAGAAACTGATTGCAGTCCTGTAGACACCGTTTTGTAGGGAACTGTAGAGTTCAATCTGTTTAAACGTTGAGAGAAACTGATTGCAGTCCTGTAGACACCATTTTGTAGGGAACTGTAGAGTTCAATCTGTTTAAATGTTGAGAGAAACTGATTGCAGTCCTGTAGACACCATTTTGGAGGGAACTGTAGAGTTCAATCTGTTTAAACGTTGAGAGAAACTGATTGCAGTCCTGTAGACACCGCTTTGTAGGGAACTGTAGAGTTCAATCTGTTTAAACGTTGAGAGAAACTGATTACAGTCCTGTAGGGACCGTTTTGTAGGGAACTGTAGAGTTCAATCTGTTTAAATGTTGAGAGAAACTGATTGCAGTCCTGTAGACACTGTTTTGTAGGGAACTGTAGAGTTCAATCTGTTTAAACGTTGAGAGAAACTGATTGCAGTCCTGTAGACACCGTTTTGTAGGGAACTGTGGAGTTCAATCTGTTTAAACATTGAGAGAAACTGATTGCAGTCCTGTAGACACCGTTTTGTAGGGAACTGTAGAGTTCAATCTGTTTAAACGTTGAGAGAAACTGATTGCAGTCCTGTAGACACCATTTTGTAGGGAACTGTAGAGTTCAAACTAGGTCACACCAGGTCAGCCAAGGGGGGAAGAGAGAGGAAAATCCTAAGCATCTAGATTTGAAAATGATGCCTGCAATCTGTCCCTACATATACCCCCTAATGTCAGGCTGTGTCCATATGTGGCACCTGTCTGTATTGTAGCAAAGCAGAACAGTGCAGCTGTGCAGGAAGATGTTGTGACTGAATGTACCCCATATATAGGTATGCATATGTGTAGACACACATACACACACACATACACACACATATATATATATATATATATGGATCTTCTTCACAATGCTGAAATTTCAGAATGCTGACAACCATATGGCCAACACCATATGACCGACATCCGAAATCTCGACATTGTAAGTAGACCATGTAAAAGGAAAATAAAATTTCCTTTCAACTGCTAGCAGGGGGGCTTTGCCCCCTGCACCCACTGTGGGGGATCCGCCCCCACAACCCCTGTAACTTTAATATACCAACCAAGAGATCACACTCTTTCCATTCCAAACTATAGTGAGATGCCGGTTCTGCATTGATGGCATTCCGAATGTCAGCCATATGGTGTCGGCCATATGGTTGTTGGCATTCTGGAGTGTTGGCAATGTCAGGTAGACCCATATATATATATATATATATATATATATATATATATATATATATATATATATATACATGCATGTCCACAAATATACAAATATCCATGTGTAGACATATATATAAAACATATGGACATCATATATATCTACACATATATAGATATATACCTATATGCACGTCTACGTATATACAAACACACACACAAACATATATGTATGTAAATACATGCCCCCTATATTACCACCACAGTGCTGCATGCCATGTGTGAGGGAACATCACACATAACAATACACACAGATATCTACAGCTGTCAGTGTATGCAACATGGACAGGTATGCCACATCTGAATCCCCTTGTTGGGACCATATTGCCCTTGCTTGTGAAGTATGGAATGGAAATAAAGGGACGTATGGCGTGTATAGTTGTAGAGGTGGTCAGGGTTGGTAGATATAGAGGACACCTAAAGGGGTGGTATGTGACACATGCGGTGGGTAAACAGCCTGGATGGTGTGTGTGGTCTGTGATGTGGAAGCCCCATGGGCCCCAATATGGACATAATGGGAACAAGCCTTCCACCCACTGCTACTCACAACATCAGTCCATGTCCCGAAGGTGCCTGGCCTGGATGCTGAGCAGGAGGAGCATGTGGACCCTGTGAATGTGTACTGGGAGCCTCAAGGTGATGTAGCATATCCAACATGTGTCTGTGAAGCCTGTCATGTAACAGACATTGGACCTGACCTCAGGGGACAAGATCATATCTGTGTGTGTCCCTGGGTGGTAACAACATCCCCTGAGTTGGTTCCCCCTGAAGGTATTGCTGGGCCAGTACATGAGGAGGCCCTTAGGGTGGGTCTCACATGTGATGTGGCCTGGTAACATGGGCAGATGATTTTGGAGAGGTGGTTCTGCTGGCCAATAGTACATAAACATGCTATTGTGTCACTATTATAGAACATATGTGGGTAGTAATAGTCTACACAATCCTGGAACATGTCTAACAGCATGCATAGATATCACCAATAACACAGAATGTCATATGTGCAGCAACCACATAGCAAGCATACCACAGGCATATGTGGAACCATAGTGGCCCTGACAATGGCATGCAGGTGAATAGTCTGTAACAGGCCAGCAATGATAGTATCCACACAGGGAACATGGCTACAAACACATTGCACAAAGTGTGGTACAATACAATATCTGCCCCACTGGTAGGTAAGCTGTAGCCATACCTGTTGAGTTGTGTGTACAGTTTGTTGTCACTGATATGGTGGGGGGTATGACAGTGATGTGTATTAAGAACTGTGGTAACCTTGCTGCATGACTTGCCACACCTGTGTCCATCTTTATGTCTTTCAAACAAGATGTCACATGGAAGGCTTCCAGCTTACTCAGCAGCTGAGAACGACATTGTGGTAAACCACCTAATCTAGTACCACCCTGTCTTGTTTGGCTGGGTTTCCCATGGTCAGCAGGAGTGGACCACCCTGTGGAATGACCTAGTCCACAGTGTCAATGATGTTGGACTGCACAACCACAGTTATGAGAAGGTCCGGCATCATTGTTCTGACCTGCTTCACAATGCCAGTTGGCATGCTGCTGCAGTCCGGGGGGGTCATCTCGCTACAGGGTGGGCCGCCATCTACCCCCCCCGACATGTGGGGAGGAGCCCCTAGCCAGCCTTGTGGCACCTGCTCATCTGCATAGCCAACAACTGCCAGACTCCGTTGTGGAGGTGGGTGCTACCCACACACCAGCTGAGGAGTATGCAGGTAAGGCCACAGGGCACATCAGTAGACCACTGTTACATATACATCTGCATCTATACAGGTAGATCATGCTTATCTGACATGTAATAGATATAGTTTGTTGCTGCATAGTAGTGATAAGCAGATGTGCATATGTGGTAGTATTGTGGACATGTAATGTTGATGTATTGTAATACTGCACCCACCCTGTATCAATGCCACAGGTGTGGCCACTGACTTTGCATCTCTCACCCTCTTATGTAGGTCCCTCCAGTATACCACCAAGGCAGTAGCCTGTAGCTGGTGAGTATGGTTTATGTTGATGCTTGCCAATACACCAGGCATGCAATGGCTATGGTATATTCCATGCACACATCTAACACACCTGCCCAGAATGCATGCTGTACATGTGCATTTATTGTTGCTATTAAATGCACGGCATCACAGTGGTGACCATGATGGGGTATTGGAAGGGTATGTCTGACACCTGCAAGATACCCTAACATCCTGTCATTGTAAAATGTGTCCACAGGGAGTAACATAATGGTGGGAGACATGGCCTACAGTAGGGACATGTTTGAAACATCACCCGTATACAGTGCAACACCAGTATATATACCTGTAGGACAATGGCAACTGTTGCAGAGTTACACTATGGCATAACGTATTACTGTGGTCCACATTATCAGCTGGAACTAGGCTGTAACATGTGGTGTTCAGTGTATGGGACACTGCAAACTGACACACACGTGTAGGCCTTACTTGTTAAGCATCTGCAAAAAGGCTGAAGGTGGGGGCTGTCAGCATGGCACACCAGTGCACTGCAGCAGGGATCCTAAGGATGCTAAGAATGGCTGTATCTGCACATAGTCAGGTTCAGGAACTGTGGCAGACATAACGCTACCCCCACAGCAATAGTGACAGCAGTGTGTGAACACCAACGGATGTGCACATGAGTAGACCTTGCAATAATGCAGATTAGGGGGATGTGTAAAGCAGACTGAACATACACTGGCAAATGTAGATGGCCGATGCTAGTATACCCCTGCCAGGAGTAGTGACTGCTGTAGTACACATAACAATAGGTGCAACAGACAGTCATGATAAGGGTGTGCACACATATGCCCATACGGAGTGTATGCATTGTGGTCAGCATATGCACACCTAACACATTCTGTAGACACTGCATGTGAAAGTACAGGACATATGTCACATATCGGGCTCATGTGCTGTTAATATATGCGGTCCCATGGCAGATCAAGGAAGGGTGCACCATATCAATAAGGGTCTGTACACTCCCCATAGCCATGGTATGCTCTGACAGTTGTCAGTGTAATAATATTAGATTGGTCATACATGGTCCGCTGATGTTGAGAGCTGTAAATCAGACATCAGGCATTCACAAATGACATTTGTCCACATATCATCCCAGGTATGTGCTGCTGAAAAACATAGGGTCTGCGAGCATTAAAGTTGACATAACTGACACAGTACTACACCTTCAGCAATTGGTTGTACACTTGTGAGGTGTGGTGCACAGTACATGGCAGGGTACAGAGCAGGTTCACAGCAATACTGTGTACATGGGTGCAGTGGTATCCAGGGAAAGGGGCATCACCTAGTAACACAGCACATGCATCACACACATGTATACTGTTGCTAGCATTGATTGACTATAGCTGCATTGCATGCTGTTGTGTACCATATGTTATGCATGCTGGCAGATGGGTAATAGGAGGACTGTGTGTACTATCATTGTGCAACCTCACCTGTGTGTGTGTGTGTGTGTGTGTGTGTGCGTGTGTGTGTGTGTGTGTGTGTGTGTGTGTGTGTGTGTGTGTGTGTGTGTGCATCCTGCTGGGTGGTTAATTTGTCTGTAGGGTCATTCTGGTGAAGTGGAGGGAGGTTGGTGCATATAACATGTGTGTGTGCATGTCTGTGTGTTTGTGTGGGTGTCCATGTATGAACATGTGTGATTGTGGGGTTGTTCATACAGCAGTACCTCCCTTTGGGTTCATGCAGTGTATGGACATGGACTACCACATGACACACCAGGAATACTTGTCATGTATGTAATCACAGGACAGATGATAGTATAATAAGGTCTGTAGCATGGAACAGGCATTGAGAGGGAATGTAAACACCAGCTATACTCTTAATATTGCATTCAGCAGAGAAGTGACTGACAACCTACATATGCAGCACTAAAGATGTGTCAGGGAATTACTAGTCAACACCAGAGAGTGTATCCATGTATTATAGCTGTCATATGATAGGCTGATTGAGCAGCATATCTGGCATGTACTGAGCAATACATACACGACACTCCACTGTGTGATATTATGGAGTGAACATAGTAGCCCCCACATATATGGGCCATGCTCATGATGCCTGGATATACACAAGGTGAACACTGAATGACAGCAGTGAGACCATGTAAAACCACTCCACGCAATACACAAGGTGAACACTGAATGACAGCAGTGAGGCCATGTAAAACCACTCCACGCAGGTCAGGCAGGTAATGCAGTAACAGGTCTTGTGTTGTGATCACTTGTCTAGGCATTTAGAGGAATGATGCGTTAATGAGGGGTATCAATGAGTGTATGTTACCAAGTGTGATGCAGGATGGGGAATGCATGGGAATATATGTGGGACTGTCTGTAAAGTCACGGACAGGTAGGTATTAAGGTGGTGTGTGTAAGTGTGTGTGTGTGTGTGTGTGTGTGTGTGTGTGTGTGTGTGTGTGTGTGTACTGTTATGCAATGCTGTACAGGTCTTAAAGTGCATTTATTGTTTTACCCCACAGGTGTCGAGGTGGGTGCACACAACAAAGATGATGGTAGTTCTGTTGAGACACAGGTGGGGTTGTCAGGGGCTGAAACAGCACCATCATTTGACATCCCCCTTTTAGCCAACCCAACCCCGCACACAGTTTCAATGCCAACTCATACCCATCACCAGTAGCCATAGCAGAGGGACAGCTTGCATTTGGTGGCAGAGCACAGGAAAGTGTGGTAACCATGCCTAATGTGTCTGGTCACAGCAGGCATAGCTGGATGTCCATCAGGGCACCACATAGGCAGATGTCCTAGGGTGCTTGTGGTAGGGCCGCTGGTCATCATGCCCCTGGCACATGTGGCACAGCTGGTACCAGCAGGTGCATGTTTCAGGCTGTCATGTTGGTGCAGGCATGTATGGAATGTTACACCAGACAGGGCCTGAGGCTGCAGAGGGTTTCTCTCACATCTGCAAGTGACAAATTCCGTGAACTGTCTGGTGCCATCCGTGCATGTACTGAGCTCATGGATAGATGGTCTGGTGAGTTGATGGTCCTCATTGACAATGGTTTGTTTGTGCTTGAATGTGTGGTGGGAGTGTGGTGACAGCCACGTGGACATAGACCAGCAACACCAACAGCTGGCGGTCAACGTGGAAATGCTAGAACACCAAGGGGCTCCTGTAGTGGCAGTAACAGTCCCGGAACTGTGGGGGACACTGTCCACACCACAGCAGGCCACGAGCACGTGGTCCTGGCCAGTCCCAGGAGGGACCTAGTTCCAGCGGACATTTGTCATCATCAGGTGAGAGTAGCACATAGAGGCCTGTACCTGGACTTGCCCATGGAACCCCTGGCAGGCAGTCCACATGTCCGTGGGCAGTGAACTGCACACCCTGCCAGGTATGGTCTGCAGCTGTCCATAAACACCTGTGTAAGGCAGCCACATGGTAGAACTGTGTGCGTGCATACCCACACACTATACAAACACACCTAGGGCAACCCCATACCTACATACACTATATCACCATGCCCAGTCCACCTCATTACACTCCTCACCCACACACATGGTGTCAAATGTAAGGCCCACCCTCGGCCTCTGGCAAACCAACAACATACCCTGTGTATATGATGATACCTGTGCCAAATCCCTGTCAACCATACCATCAATGCAGGGACAGGCTAATATGGTTCTGATGCACATGATGACTGTACTACAGTGTACCAAAGTACTGCAGTGTAACATGTTGTCAGGATTAAAGTGTAATGCATATATGTCAGGTAGTTTAGCCATCCAGCAATGATGCATTATAGCTGTTAGTAATACTGGTTGATTGTGGTCTCTATAATGGTATCCATTTGTGCTGTAGGTGTACATGTGTCAGCACAAGGATTGTCTGCAGTCATATTCCATAATGGGGTATGGCACTGTGGTGACACCATGGCTGTGACATATCTGGGTTACAGTTGAACAAATGTCACAGGTTTGTATAACAGTTATTGCCTGTGCCACATGAACAGGTGACCTGCGGGGACATTTATAATCTGCAACCTGATGTAGACCCATCCACATACACACACTCTTACTTGGCAACACTGGGACTATACCCCTACCTAGGTATGCAGTGATACTGAAGTGTGTGGCCTTCATTGCACACACCACACAGCGTTTAGTGTGAGGTGTGTTCCAGGTTACACGTTGCATGCAGAAAATCCCCAGACATGTATAGTATGCTAATGGGGGATGTAATGGGTGTATATGGACAATACATAGTGTGACATATCTTCATATACACATTAACAGACACATAACAGGCAGACACACATCGGAGAGACCTGGGCTTATTGCTGCTAACTAACTTGACCATGTGCCCAATGTGTTACAGGTAGGCTGCACACAGCACATGCATAACTGGCCTGGATTGTGGTATCAGTTACCTGTATGGTTGATGGTGACAGGGGTAACTATAATGTGGTACATGGAATATATACTGGGTGTACCTTGGTATAATGACACTGTACATGGCACCCACATCCGCCAGTGGATATTGTACTCCCTGAAATCCATTATGACACTCTGGCATACCCACCATCACACATTGCCCATGACTGCGATACAACCCATTGTATATCCCAACAGTGGTACTACAGGGATATGCATCTAATGCACATGCTACGGGCATAGTAGGGTGTTGCATTGTCATGCCTCACCTATGGGTGGCAACAACACTATCTGTACTACGGTGTGGCAATGGGTATTGTAATAGGAGTATGTGGCCTTGGAATGCTGTACCCTACAGATATACAGACATGCACACATACACACACTTGCCAGAACTCAATGGGTATCCCATGCCTATCAACCCATTTGCACAACACTGTTGTGCTGGTACTGCAAGGCTCATGTAGCCGGTATGGAGAGGAGCTTAATAGGGTACATGTAATGTCCCATACAGCAGCAGCCACAACTGACTATGGCGATGAGTGTTGCGGTGGTTGTGAAGGCCCTCATGGAACTCCCAAGTATAGGGGTGCTAACACACAGACTCCTATACTCAGTAATGCACAAGTACACGTGTGTCAGTACTGGGGTGCATCACTGCAGGTGGTCATAGCTGTTTACCTAGCTATTGTCCAAGGAGATGGGTTGTGTAGGGGATTTGTGTACAGTGGTATCCTGACACCTGTCATGTGGCAGCAGGCACTCTATCAACAGACACTACTGTGGTAACCCTCATGGAGAGAGTGACATGCATCAGCCAATCCTCCAGGTGCCTCTTACACATGGCCACTGAGGTGATCAAGTTGACATATATACAACATGCATTATAACACATGGTTAATGTCTGTGATGGAGAACTGAACCCAAGCATGTTCTGTTGACTGTGGTAGTGTACTGGAGGTACCCGTGGCATGTGGTGTGCACAGGATGTTATCTCCTATATGTGCCACTTCTGACACATTTGGGCAGACATGTCAGTGTCAATCAAGCTTAGGTTGCCTGTACATATCCCAGCTGGATACCTGCCATCTGCATATCTGTCCAGGGACTGACAGTCATCAGCTTGGCAAGTAGTTATGCAGTAGGATGAATGTGTTGACAGATAGACATTTGACAACAATATTTATGCCATAACTACATCTCAGAAGACTTCACTAACATGTGTTGTATAGACGGTAGTCTACAGTTACATTCCACATATTGGATCATTATTCAGTAGGGGTTATATACTGTGACACAGCTCACACACCAGGGATACAACAGGGAGGCCACAGAGTCCAGCAATGCCTGCAGGTGTGCCTGTTGTCAGTACTACATTTAGCACTCTACTCTTGCCTGGGTAAGCACTGTCAACAGTAGTACCACCATGATACACTACATGCCAGTGTGACAGCAAGTACCCCGGGCTACTACACCTGTATGTAACACATTCACATGAATAACAGTGCTGTACAGGCCTCATATATATCTGTGTCCCAGACATGACACTCACACCCCTTGCTACTGTAATGACATCACATATGCGCATGTATTGTGCATGGCATTATATACACTTATTACAGATCTCATTACCCTGCTATGTTATCAGACTGGGTGGTGAGAACTGGTTACCCGGGCTAAGTCATGCTTAGCAGGTGTCAGCATTGCAGCAATATAACAGCTAAGCTGATTTGTGCACTGATAAGCAAAGCCTACATGGTGTAAGCACCCGTACGTTTACCCGTAGCTTAGCACCGCTTAGCTTTGTGCAAACCCATGCAAATGCGCTTAAACCTGCTTAATACTGCCTTTACCATTCTGTATCTGACAGCCCTTGTTCTGCCCTGCAACAAAATGAACAGCCATTGCAGGTCTTGAACCCAGGACCTCGTATACTATAGTCACAACACTTAACCACTACATGACCTCCGTGAAGGCAGCTGTTGTTTTTCCAATGTATCTGTCAATACACATATTGATTATTATTTCAACAATTGCTTTTACTTCCACAGTTGTGTAGTACTTGTTATTAATATGACTGTTGCATCACATATGTTGTTTTGTCATAATGTACACATAGCAGATACATACGGTGAGATACATCTGGGAGGGTATACACAATCATGAGGGTTACACATGACAGGAATGTGGATATATACATAGTTGATATATGTCTACATGTAAATATACATGTATATTCATACATATGTCTGTATACAGCTCTTTATAGTGCAACATATATATGGCCATGTTTACATCTCTTTGCACATATATATATATATATATATATATATATATATATATATATATATATATATATATATATATATATATATATATATATATATATATATATATATATATATAGAGTGGGAGAGAGAGAGAGATATGTATATATAGATATATATGTATGCACATCCTATGTGTACAGATATGCCTATTTATGTAGATATATATGTAGATATCTATAACTATATGTGCATACATATCTATTACTGTCTATATATATATGTAGATATCCATAAGTATATGTGCATATGAATCTCTATCTGTATATGTGTAGACATATATTACTGTGTATATGTATATACCTCAGTGTTTATATGTGTATGTGTATATATATATATATATATATATATATATATATATATATATATATATATATATATATATGTATATATATATATATATATATATATGTATGTGCGTGTGTGTATGTGTATATATTTATATAGATATATGGATAATTATATAAACACATATGTTCACCATATGTCCAGAACATGGAGTGGAGTCCTACCTGAGCCCCAATAGTCCCAACCTCTTAGTGCAAAGGGATGTCAGGTATGTATTGCAGGTATATATGTAGACGATTGCTATTGTAATAGGGGTTGTCAGACATGTTGTGTGTGAGGTCACATCTGCTTTTAACATGTGTGCCATTGGCAACTGACAGACATCCTAAGGACATCATAGCACAGTACCACTGCTAGCACAGTAATGATCCTGTGGACTACAGCAGTGATATGGCCAATAAATGTGGACAGTCTGACACACTCTGGTCAATCCAGACATATACACAGAACCCCTTAGTGCAAGACATGCGGACCAAGCCTGTCAATGTGGATGTTAACAGCAATGTAGATGGGTATATCACATAAATACCGGTATACATTTCCCCCGTAGGTTATGCATTCACACACCCCTGTCTGTCCTGATACATAATAACCATGGGTACAGAGGTGACATGTCCACATACTACCCACTAGTTAGTGACATACATCTGTACAGCATCTCACTGCTTTGTCTCAAATACATGACTGTTATGGTGGCCTGGCAGCAGTACATCTGGCAAGTATCTGGATATAACATCACACTGGGTAAGTACACTAAGCTGCTAGGCATGTAACAAAGCACTGTGCAGGCTACAGGCAGAATGCCACAACACTGGCCTACATTTCTTATGGGGGAATACACATGTACCTGCATATATAGCAGGCTCTACAGGCATGTCACAGAACAGAGTAACAGACACCTGTGTGAAAGTGCATAACCACAACCAATGTGAACACAGCCACAGCCACATATGGTAAGCTAGCATAATATTACAGTATATGGACTATCTGATCAACACCATCCTCATATGTGCCACTCACACACTAACCCTACATATACTGGGCCAATACACAGTGTGATCCGATGCCTGTCTATGGTATGGGACATGTGTACGTTTGGCCCTACAAACATGTAAGCCGATAGGGTAACATACACTGGAGCAGCATGTAACATCAGATAGAACAGGACCAAGAACAATGACATCTACCACAGTCTGTACACAGGCCAAGGTACATATTCACAATACACACTCTGTCGACAATCACCATAGGTACACAGACCTCAGTACTGTACACACAACCACAACCACAGAATGCTCAGGTTATGTCCTCAAATATAACCCCTACTATACATAACATGTGTAGCAGTCTGATATCTCACTGGCTTGTTATGAGATATGATGTCAATAAATGATGGTGTACAGAACATATGCACCTCTTACTGCATGACATATGTACAAAGTTTGACAGAGTTGCACATGGAGGGACAAACACATGGCCAATATTGACATGTTGCTGTGATAACCTCATACATTTACTGTTGTAACAGGGTTTGTTGTGACATATGTCCTATGAGGGATATGAAGTCAGTAACTCTCATAGCTGTCACCATGTACTGACTGCCGTCCTCACACTATACGTCTGCAGGTCATAGATAGGTGCTCTGTAACACAAGAAACAAAAAGCACCATACACTGCCTGGTCTGCAGATGACCCTACAGATGGGGGTTTCCTCAGAAACATAGCACTGTCATGACAGGTATTAAAACATGTAGACCAGCCATATCCACACACACCCTGTTAAACCAAAATTACTTCAAATGCAGAATAGCAAAACTTACATTCTGTAGTCAAGTCAGGCACATCCCCCTCCTGTGTGTTGGCCTGTTTCCACAGTGTATGCTTTTAGAGGTAAATCCCCAATCCATCTGTGATGCTGTTTGCCAAACACCAGATCTAGGTCTTGCTCACAGTGAATGAAAAGGCCCAACACCAACAAGATATTCCTAGATATTGGAGTGTGCTTCCATGCAATTGGCTATGGGAGTTACCACAGCTGTTCCACATGCAATCAGCTAGAGGAGGGCTGCAATTCATGCAGAGGCCATCAGCCGATCATGAGCATCACTTACAAAACACATGCTGCCTAAGCAAAGCAGGTGTAGTTCTCCACATCTACCAGAGAGGGAGTGAGAGAAGCAGACAGACACAAAGTAAGTCAGGGAGGGGGTGGGAGAGTAAAATCTAAGCATGTTTGTGTCAAACACCTACCAGTACAGAGTATCAACCCCCTGACTGGCTATGTATTGCTATCAGATATCTGCAGTTATTGGATGTGCCACATAGCTTACATGTTGAGGAGCTCTCCAAACGTATATGTGATGGTGAGTGACATCTGCAACAGTAATATGGTAGTGATATGGCAGGTGTGTACACATGCCTGTCCACATGAACAGGTGTCAGCGTCAACACAGCCACACTCTCTCAGGGACTCACACACATATTGACACACTTGGCAAGGTCAGGAATACACTTCCTCACTAGTTAGTTTGTCACAATACAGTACTGTGCAGGTATCACATGCACCACAAGGGTTATCAGGAGGTTATATTGGCAAAGCGTATGTGGAGGTGACTGACATCAGACAGCATGCTTCAACATGCCAATGGGGGTTCAAGTGAGTGTGAATGTGGTCAAAAGCATCATACACCACACACACACACACACAGGGTGTCAGTACTGAAATACATGTGTGCATTGCTTCACAGGTGTGTAGTGGTTGACTGTGCCAGAAGGCTATACAAGGCTAGGTGAAGGGTTTACCTTGGCATCAGGCCACAAGACAATGGTCTGCAGTGTGGCTCAGGCGTGTAGTGTCTGGATTCGCCCACACGGGTGGGTATTGTATTCACCATCCAGTCACCTGGGTAACTATTGTGTGTGGCCATTGCTGTTCAATGCTTACCATGTATGTGTTCTTTAGTCCATGACATGGATGCTGTCTGGGATGTGCACACATCCCACATGCATGTACAGTGACATGTGGAACTGTACCTGAGGTGTCTGGCCCATGCTGTGTACACAGGTTGTTATAATCAGATGTACCTGTTCTGGCCTCATGTGCTGGGAACAGGTTATAGACAGCATGTTGACCCTACACCTACACTGATAGCATGATATAGGTATTCCCTGGTGTCAGTGGCATCTGTACATACATGGCATGTGTATAAGGCAAGGTATGTCCTTTGTGAGTCACATCTGAGGGCACCACAGGTGTTGCAGGCATCCAGTGGGGAGCATAGTGAAGGCACACTGTCTGCATGTACGTGCATACTGTACTGATGGACAGGGTGCCATGTCCTCTGTAGTTCACTGCAATCACACCATGGTTACTATCTGTGGGCAATATGCAGGGTACGATCAGCATAGCAGTTGTTGCCTAGGCAAGTGTGTTTGTGTATGAAACCTGGGTTGAGAGTGTTCTCTGTGTAATGCAAGGGTTACTAACTTTGTTCACCAGGCCTTGATGTCACATGTAGGGGTATGGATTGCCACCCCAGCCTCTCGGCTATGTCACAACTGTTATCCTTGTAAGGCGGACATTGTGACATATAATAGGGCCACCATATAAGAATTTGCAAAATCCACTACACAATGATGTCCAGTTGTTACACACTCACAGCCAGCTCCACACAGGATACGAATGACAAACACACACACACACACTTACCATATCTGGGATTAGAACTCCAACCTAACTAGTTTATTACACTACAGCATTACGCAGTTATAGGATGTGCCACGTAGATTACTGGGCTACACCTTTCCCAAAGGTATATTTCACAGTGAATTACATCAGCAGCCTTGCCAAAGTAGGGCATTTGATTTGTAATGAGTGTGACTAGCCTAAAAAGCATTGCTCCCTACACAAAGGAACACACACGTAAACATCCACACTTGCCATTTGTGGGAATAGAACCCCTACCAAAGTGCTATATCGTACTAAAGCATTACACTGTTATAGGACCTTACCACAGAAATTACTGGGCTACCCCTTTCCCAAAGGTGTATTTCACAGTGAATGACATCAGCAGCCTTGCCAAAGTAGGACATTTGATTTGTAGTGAGTGTGACTAGCCTAAAAAAGCATTGCTCCCCACACAGATAAAGTAACACACATCCACACTTGCCATGTGTGGGAATAGAACCCCATACTAAAGGACTATATCACAGTAAAGCATTACACTGTTATAGTATACACCACAGAGATTACTGGGCTACACTTTTCCCAAAGGTGTATTTCACAGTGAATGACATCAACAGCCTTGTCAAAGTAGGGCATTTGTATTGTAATGAGTGTGACTAGCCTAAAAAGCATTGCTCCCTACACAGAGAAACACACAGTTGCCATGTCTGGGATTAGAACGCCTAACTAACTAGCTTATCACACTATAGCATTACACAGTTATAGGACAAGCCACAGAGATTACTGGGCTACACCCTTCCCAAAGGTGTATTTCACAGTGAATGACATCAGCAGCCTTGCCAAAGTAGGGCATTAGAATTGTAGTGAGTGTGACTAGCCTAAAAAGCATTGCTCTCTACACAAAGACACACAAGCACAAACACACACACACTTGCCATGTCTGGAATTAGAACTCCTACCTAACTAGTTTATCACACTACAGCATTACGCAGTTACAGGAGGCACCATGGAGATTACTGGGATACACCTTTCCCAAAGGTGTATTTTACAGTAAATGACATCAGCAGCCTTGCCAAAGTAGGGCATTTGAATTGTACTGAGTGTAACTAGCCTAAAAAGCATTGCTCCCTACACAGGCAGAGACACACAATCACAAACACACACACAATTGCTATGTCTGGGATTAGAAATCCTACTTAACTAGTTTATCACACCACAGCATTATGCAGTTATAGGAGGCACCACAGAGATTACTAGGCTACTCTATTCCCAAAGGTGTATTTCAAAGTGTATGACATCAGCAGGCTTGTCATAGTAGGGCTATGCAGAAGGCAGTGTGTGTGCATGGGCCATAACCCATTCATTTAGAGGTTGACACACCACATGTAGGCACACGCAGGGTTATATTCCGCAGGTACGTGTATGCAGCTGCTAGATGACTACTGCCTTGTACAGTCATGTTGCACAGCTAGCACTTGCACCACATAGTCTTTAATGTTGACGGATATCAGTGGCTACTTTCTACAGTGAGTGACATTTACACATCATGTGGTTGTAGCCATTTGGCTGTGTGCTGGGTGGGACAGGCCTTATGATGGATGGCTCTTTGTCACAGTCACTCTCTTTGACACATCTATGTATGTCTACTTTTGGCATATTATAGTGTGTTGTCCTTGGATATATGTCTGTATTCCTAGCCAGTGTGTGTGCAAAGCATGACTAGTGCATACTGAGGAGTCTATGCACTAACATCTGCAACTGTCAGATATGTATAGTCCACTGTTGTTTGCAAACATGGGCTTCATTTGTTTAAGTGTGTGAGCATGCCCAGTATGACCTTTCAGTATGTTGTTGTCTGATATTGCCTTCAATTCTCTGTGTGTGAGCATGCCCAGTATGCCCTTGTACTAAATGTGTGGATACATTCCAGGTAGTTTGTACTCCAGTGCAGGCCTTTGTGTTGTATACCTACAAGTAGCAAACTCTTTCTGCAGGGTATCTGTAGATCATTTGGCAATATGGGGTCAAACTGTGCAAAGGATAGTGTGTACTGTAGGTGAGTGTGTCTGTGCCGCTTCTGCTACATGGTACTGGTGTTAGCAGAGATATTCAGACATGTGTACTGTTATACACTGTGATGTTTTATGTCCCCAAGTACTGTCAGGTGGACATTCTTGCTCACAGTGATGTCCTGGGGAACAAGGGTGAATGCAGATGTGTCCAGTATTGTGGGCAAACGCCAATTGAAAGTTATGCCATTCTGGAGAGGGAGCTGCAGACACTTGCTGCAGGGTGTGTATATCTAGTTCAGCACCTTGGTACAGTGCTGGCAGAGGATCCCATACTTGTACATCCATCGACATGACAGTATGCCCTTATCTTGCTGTGGCAGTACCTCACAGCTGTACAGAGTCACACAGGTTTCCCAGAGGCAGGGGTCATAAGTCAGGACATTACCCCTATTGTGGTGTATGAGCAGGTTTGTAGCCACCCATTTATGTGTTTGCAGCCAGGAATAGTATGTGCACACAGCTGTGTGTCGGACCTTGCATATTCCATGCTGCCCATGCTCCCACCCCCATCCCATTATTCTATCCTCTTCCATACGTTATGCATACATTCTCTGATACTTTCCCTAAGGTTGTCACCTCAACACAGTTGTTTTTTGGTGTTGGTCCACAGTCCATGCAGTGGGAAATGGTGGACATGTTACTGTGGTTTGTCTACATGGCCTTGCATCTGGCTTATGTGGAGTGTGTTATATTGTTATTTGGGGATCCATGACATTACATGCATTGGCAGTATGTGTGAGACACAGGCCTTTGGCAGAGGCCTGTAGGCCATTTGGTGGTGATGCAGGCCAGCTGTGGCAGGCCATTGCATTCTTTCAGTCCTACAGTCCCAGACTGCCATACAGTATATTCCCCTTGGGTGACAGGGCAGGTGTGCTAGGTGTTCATGCCAATACTTTCTATCAGTATTGATCAGGTGGTGTGGATGCTGGCAGGGTGCTACCTATAGCTAGGGACACACCTGTATGGGACACCTGCACTGCATGCTACATTCTTTTGCTACTGCCATACGCAGGTGGGGGTCATATTGTACCCATTCCCAACAGCAGGGATACGACCAGAGAGGTACCTCTGGGTGGTGTTTGGGTGAGCTGGGTGCATGTGTGCTATGGACACTACTTGCATCTGACTCACAGATATGCATGGGGCATTCCAGTTATGCTGGCATGTGCAGGTACATCAGCTGTTTCCCAGTACACCAGTCATATCACCTTTGTGATCTGCAAGTGTTTGACCAGGCGACACCGGTATTCTCTACTACAGGCCCAGATAATGTGATGCACATCTGTATGTACAATTCCAAGGGGTGTGTCCATTTTACAGTTACACATTATATACTGTATGTGTGGGGTACGTTTCCCTGTGTACTGCTTGTATAGCTAGGCCAACAGCCATGCCATGTCCACCTTTCAGATGGTGACACATATTACTACCATACATTTACAATGGCTTACTGCTGGCATATGTTATACTGGCGGGAATTGTCTTTGGCACTGCAGTTGTGAGGACTTGGCCCTGTCATTGGCAGTAGTGGGCAATGGCCACCAGGTCAAACCTCAACATGCATACATACTGACCACTCTCACACAATATGAAACACACACCAACCTAACACACATACCTGCATATTGTACAAATGCTACAATCTATCCTGCTACCTTGGCCACCTCTGGGCATCTGTGCTCCACTGGTATTATACCTACACATACATGTTACTACATTTCTACATAGGATTGGGGGGGGCACACCTGACTGTTACTACATGGCTACATAGGATTGGGGGGCACACCTGCCTGTTACTGCATGTCTACATAGGACTGGGGGCCTCAACTGCCTGTTATTACATGTGTACATCAGATTAGGGGGGGGGCACACCAGACCATTTCTACTTTTCTACATAGGATTGGGGGGAGCACATTTGACTGTTACTACATGTCTACATAGGTTTTGGGGGGCACACCTAACTGTTTCTACATTGTTGCACAGGATTGGGGGCACAGCTGACTGTTACTACATTTCTACATCAGATTGGGGAGGCACAACTGACTATTACTACATGTCTACATAGGATAGGGGGCACACCTGACTGTTACTACATGTCTACATAGGACTTGGGTTCATACCTGACTGTTTCTACATCGCTACACAGGATTGGGGGGCATACCTGACTGTTACTACATTTCTACATCGGATTGGGGGGCACACCTGACTGTTACTACATGTCTACATAGGATTAGGGGGGGCACACCTGACTGTTACTACATGTCTACATAGGATTTGGGGAGGGGCACACCTGACTGTTTCAACATTGCTACACAGGATTGGGGGGGGGGCACACCTGACACTTGTACACATTTGCTATGACTGTACTGATATGTCAGGTACTCCATTTTATTCTGTTTTCTAACCTATCATGCTGATTAGAGGCATATCAGTGTACTACAGGTCTTAGGTTTGATTGACCTACATATTAGTTTCTGACTTCCTACCCTTTAGAACTAATATCCCACTGCCTGACCTGGTGTAGTCTGAATGTGTAGGCCTGGAGGGGTTGCCCAAAGGCATCATTCAGAGGCCTTAGCACAGCCTTTGTTTGTGTTTGTCTACACCTGTCCTGCTGGCTGAGATTGTTGTTGGGTATGTGAACCTCCCTGACTGACATGTGTGTGTCATATGGACACACATGTGGCCCAGCCCATTTCCTGTAGTGGGTTTTGTCACCATGTGTAGTACTGGCTACTATGGTGACACCAGTATTTGTTACAGATCTCATGTTGCCACTATAGGTGTCTGCTATCTGCTGGCATCCCATTCAGCCACCCGATTCCCTTGCATGCTCACATCCATACCATAGATACAGGTAACAACACATACTACTCCATTTGGCAATTGGTAAGGAGAGTGACCTACCTTGTGGGTGTGCCAGTATAGAGGATGGTGCTGGAGGGCAGCCTATGTTGGATGCACATAGTACACTCCCTACACATGGTTGAGCACAGGTAGTGTCATGTTTGCCATCCCTTTTACTGTATGTGTGAGTCAGAGAAAGGTGTCATTCCCTGGGTCCTTCCGGTGTCAATGTATATGCTATGCCTTGTCTCTTTGCCAAGGCCAGGGCATACTGGTCATGCTTCCTTCTGCCTACTGGGGCAGGATCAGGTTGTTCCTCCTCTGAGTCACTCTGTGCCTGTGCAGGCCTTGGCAATGGTGGGGGGCTGTGTTGCCTTGCCCTGTGCTGTTCCTGCTGCAGCTGTTTTCACAGGATCATATTGTGTAGCATGGCACATATGATGACAATTTGAGTACATGTAGCTGGTGAGTACTGCAAGGCTCCACCGGATGTGTCCAGGCACTGGAACCATGACTTGAGCATCCCAAACATGCACTCTGTTATGATTCTGGTCTGTGGTTGTGCCTCATTATGGAGTTCTTGTTCAGGTGTGTGCATTCCTGATGGGTGTCATCAGCCACGGCTCCAGTGCCTAACCAGCATCTTCCACTAGGTGACCATAACGGATGTCCCCATTGGCAAATCTCTGGTACAGCTGTGTTAGATGCCAGATGTGGGAATTGTGATAACTTCCAGGATAGCCAGCATACACATTCATTATTATACCCTGTGCATTGCACATGACCTGGCAGCTGATGGAGAGGAAGCCCTTGCGGTTGATATAGACCCTACCCCGCTCACCGGGTGGTGCTTTCATGCATATGTGCATGCAGTCTATAGCACCCATTACCTCAGGGTATTCTGCTATTTGGTGGAAGAGATGCATATTGCTGGCCAATGCCTCACAGGTGTTGGGGAAATATATGTGCTCACCAGCATGTGCTGGCATGGCATTCATGAAGTGGTGGAGTACCCTGGATGCTGTTGCCTGTGAGATACCCATGATATCCCCAGTTGGTCTTTGGAAGGTACCTGTAGCTAGTATTATTAGGCCTACACATACCTTGGTACCCACTGGGATGGGTTCCCCTCTGTTAGTTCTGTGTGTGAGGCATGGCTAGCACAGCTCAACAATTTGCTGTAGGAGGTCCCTGTCCACCCTATAGTACTCCACTATCTCCAGCTCATGTAGCCCCTAGTAGGTTACCCTGGGTCTGTACACTCTTCTCCGCCTCCTCACTGTGGGTTGGGCGACAGCATTCTCATCCTCACCACCCTCAGCCTCTTCCACATGTTGTTGTATGATAGCTATGGCAGCCCCTATCATTTTGTTGTTTTTGTTTGTTAAAATGCCCTCGCTTGTATACACTGGTGGTGTAGAGTACGTGGGAAAACCAGAGGGAAAGGTGTTTGCATACCTTATAGTAGTGTTCTGAGCAGGGATGAGCTGCTGTCTGTGTAACTGGCTGATTCTGATACACTTCACCTGTCAGGTATGCTAGTTCTCCCTGATTACCTTCCTACTGCTGTTTTCCCTTCCATTGCCTTCCTGTTTAAGCCTGGGGGCACACAGTGCAAACACAGTGCCTAAATGTGCACAGAGCTGCTATTTCCTGGTTTACTTTTTTTTCCCCTTTAATCCCGGTATGTGGCATGCACACCCGCTTAGGCAATGTAAAGAGTGCTAGGCAGCCTCAGACACACCCCCTTGCTTAGCTCTGCTAAGCTAAGGGCAAACCCGAGCCACAGGGCTCCAGTCTGCTTACAGTATGCCTGACACACCCCCCTATGATGACAGCTAACTCCTAGGCTTGCACCAAGCTATTCCTGCTCTTACACTGTTGGGTGCTGACTAGCATGCAGGGGATATATAGGATTCAGTATCATTCCCCTCATTTGCATAGGATTGCCTGCTGATGCATAGTTACAGCTCCCACACTGAGCCTCCCCCCTTAGCAACCACTATTCACTGGCCATGTTGTCTTCTGCCTGCCATTGTGTATAATGGCAAAATAGTGATTTTGGTTAGAATGCTTATTTTAGCTTTTTTTTTTTTCTTTTTTTTCACCCGATCCCATTTGTGTGCAGCTGCCTACGCTTAAACAGCCGAGATGGGCTAAAAAAAATAAAAGTTGATTTTTTTATTTTTGCAACTGTTTTCCATGCCAGTGGCCATATATTTGGCCACTGACATGCTTTCTATATAATATCCACCCTTTATTTTGAGCTGTCATGGCTCCGTTTTGTAGTTTGTAGAAATGCAATCAGTTACTGACCAAGTACATTTCTACAGATTACACAAGTCCTGCACAGCCAGCTTCCAGCTTCCTGGATCGCAAATTCACCTCATTTGCATGGATTTCATCTGCAAATGGGGTAATTTGCATACAGGAGCTGAGTCCGTGCAGGACTAGTGCAGGAGTGCTCGTGCACGTCCCTACAGCCTATTCCTGGATTGCATGGCAGACATATTGCCTGATGGAGCTCCTGCACTAATCCTACACACTGTGCAGGGCTTGTTGAATCCGGGGGTTTGTCTTTTGGGCAGAAGCATCACATTTTTACAAGATGTAATTACATTTTTCATTTAAAAAATTGTGAAATCACTGGTATCAGTAAATTGCTATCTGCTTTGGTATTTTACCCATACTTTTGATATTAATATAATACAGTTCACAGTTTTCAGAAAAATAAATAGTATTTAGTCGATTTTATTTTAATAATAAAAAAATGAACTGCTTATTCAAAGATTGAAGAACTTATTAAAGTGTGTGAGCTCTTTAATTCAGCAAAATTAAATGAACTTCAAACCAATTACCAGTATGATAAACACCATTTAAATAAGCGTATATGTAAGTCACATGATGGAAACAAACACACCTGTCAAGAAATGGTTAACAATTGGTTGGAACCATTAGGAAATAAAGTCATTGAACACAAAAGATATAAATAAACACATACTGCCATCTGTTTGAGGTCACACAATAGTTAACTCTCAGAGTTACAGTTTATGAAATAATTAAACAAGTCAATAAGTTATAAGCCATGCAAATTAGCATAAAGAATCTGGGAAAGAGCCATTGGCACAATGGTTCACGTATTTGTCTCTCATGCATAAGGTGCAAGGTTTGATCCTCATCTCTGGTAAGACTTCATTGGTTGAAGGGAATGGTGCAAACATTTTAAGGTTGGGTGGCATGATGCCAGGGTAATCCTATGGGCTAGGCTTGTAAAGGCTCCAGGGCCATTAGCCTAGTACACACCTATGAACCTATAAATAATTGGAAAATCTACCCTAGAATCATAGCTCTGAATCTCTTAGCACAAAAAACCTGAACAAAGCCAAAAATAACAGGGGGGCAAAGCCTCAAAAATAGGGGCAACATTTAAATACTGCTCTTATAAACTTAGAAAGTTGCTAGAATAGAAGGTCTTGTGTGACCACACACATTTTCTGAAGCATATAAAGTCTGAAACTCAAATGACTATCATTATTTAGTGAATTCAGACCTCACTGATTTGCCACAAAAATCCAGAAAATCACAAATTTTATGAAGAACAGACCAAAATTATGAGGCAAAAATGTGTACATTCTGCGAAAACCTTTACAGTTGAGAGGTATGGCTGGGATTCAAATAGGCTTAGTGTAATCTGGAAACATTTGGTCAGGAGGTTTTCACATTGAGCCAATCCTATCAGATTTAGACTTACTGTACCACTGAGTTTTCCCCTCATGGGGACCTCAGTACAGAGATAGGTCTTGCAGGTGAAGTTGCATGTTAATGTGGTAGTTCAGGGAAGTGGCTAATTCTAACTAGATATATGCTCTCCCCCAGAAATGTCTGTGGCTCAAATTTGCTTGACTAAATGATTCAAATAATCACTGTGCCAAATGAACTTTTACACTAGGAGAAAAAGGTGATCACCGTAAAAATATGACCTTCACCCATTCACTTTGGTGGGAGTACTTGCAGTACAAGTTAGTTCTGTGAAGATATTGGATAGAGTGCTGTTAGTGTATACATGTCTCTGTGGACATGTGTGTGCATGTTTGTAGAGGCATAAATGAAATTGCTGCATGAATGTATGTGTGTGTGTGTGTGTGTGTGTGTGTGTGTGTGTGTGTGTGTGTGTGTGTGTGTGTGTGTGTGTGTGTGTGTGAGTGCATGCAACTGCCAGGGTGGTCAGACTAGGGTGGTTAGGTGGAAATGAAGTATCTAGATGTGTATAGGTGTTTGATTGTGTGTGCAAGTATATGGCTGAGTGTTTTGATGAGTGTAATTGACAGTAGGGAAGCTTTTTTGCTAATGAGTGGATGTGGGTAGATGTGTGGGGGAGTGTCTAGGAATGTCTGATGATGTGCATAAATTCTCAAGTGTGAGAGTATATGCATTGCTAACATGACACACAGATCTCTAGGAAGAACAGCATCAAGGTAATGTCTGACAGAGCTAGTATTCGATTCAGATTCATGGTAATGAGTTCTTTCACATTACAACCATATCTGTCTCTGAATCACATTTTCTTACCATTGCTCTAATTTACCAACCTGCTTTTGGGTAATTAGCATGAGTAACAAACCTTATACTGAAAGCCAGACACAGAGTATAAAACAATTTAAAAAAAAAACAAATTTGTATGTATCAATCCAAAAATATGTATAAGTATTTTGTCATATCTTACAGGATCATATTGTGGAGAAGACTGTTCACCCGGTTAAGTCTTGCTTCTCTACATCTCTCTCTTTTTCTTACATCAAATCTTTTACTCTCTTACCCCTCAGACCTCCTCTGGATGGCCTGTTAGCCCTATTCTCCTCTACAGTCAAAACTTCACTTTTACCTTTCTTCACCATAATCTGCTCACCTTGCACCTTTCTCTTCATTCCAATTGTCTCCTTGTACCCTTTCCCACTTTACTTCACCCAACACTGTCTCTGCCTTTCATCTTCTTTCATCTTTTTCCCATTTATATCCCAGTCTTGATCTAATTCAGTCTTCCTTTACATCTGGGATTATACTGTACCTCTGCTTCTAAAGTTGCTTATGTGTGACATTATACTATTTGAAAATGTTGTATATACACCATACTTCATGAAAATATATTTTGTTTACTTCTTTTACATTAAATTTTCTGTCTGTAAATATTATACTCTTTCTACTTCTGGTATTTTTCATGCAACATGCAGTTTTATTTTCCTTTTTTTCTGGAGCTTTTCTTCCCGAAACTCCACAGAAAAGGGGTCTTGTATGATCTAGTTGGACTATCCCAGTTAACAAAAGATAACAAATGGCAAATAAATGAATACGGTGTAATAGTTAATTAGTGATTTAGTTAGATGGTATAACATATGCATTAGGCTGATTCAGTTAGGGTTTGTTTAAATTTGGGACAAAAGTCAGAATATGATTCTGTGTCTTGAGTGCTGTTAGAAGGGATTCTGCTAATTTTGTTTTGTGTAATAAGAAGCTGCAGTTACTTCAGTGCAACATGCTTTTGTTCCTTTGTAGTGATGGTGCATTACTGGGAAGAGATCATATATTACAGTTTGTTGATATTAATGACAACCTACTAGCCAGGGCAGGAAGAGCGGGCTTTTGGATGAAGACTAGTGAGATAAATCTGCAAATTTGGTTCGATGTAGTTTGGATTGAGGACAAGTTTTACCTGGAAGAATCCATTATAACATGGAGATAATATACCAATTGAGCTACAACTATCCTTTTTTCATTTTGCATTCCTGTCAGTAGAAGAAAAGACGTGTGAGATCCATCTAGCTGAAAAAAGCAGTTTGTTAATGTTGGATTCGGTTTATTCAATGTGTTGACTAAATTACTGACTTCAGTCAAGCTATATTCTGAGGCACAGGAACACTGGGAGAGTTTGAGTGGTAAGTGAGTAGGGTAACTGAAAAAGTACATTTTTATTTAGAACTAGATGTCATAACTGTTTTCTTTTATGGGGGTTAAGTATAAGTTTCTTGACCAGGATACACAAGAGATTACTTTTAAGCTTTTTATGCATGAAAATGACTGGAATCTTTGGAAGTCAAGGAGGTTTTATTTATAAAGTATGAGAATGGCAGTGGACATACAAGTGACCCTTCTGGATCACCTTGGCTTGAGAAGGAGTTAGAGATGTTCCTATTTAAATAATAAGCAGATAGTCAGTGAACTTGTTAGAAGGTTTTATGCTAAGGCCTGCTGCTAAGAGTACAAATGGTTTATGATCTACCAGATCAAATGTATTCATCAGATCTGTCACTATAGCTCCTGAGATGTAGATTTTGTCCATGCTGATTAGAATTTTACAGTAGACATTCCAAAGAGCAGATATTATTTCCACATATCCAAAAGTCGTTCTGGTCCCTGTATAATATTTTACAATTTTAAGTAACCAGACACCTGGTAATAGAGCTTTAAGTAAGAGAAAGCTTGGTAGTAGATGAATTTCTGAACACCTTACAAAGCATGGAATGAATTGAAATGGGTCTGAAATTAGCTGTGGAGTTGGGTGTGCCAATGGCTTTTTTTATATATTAGTCATTAAACTATTGCAACTAAAATGAGCAAGAGAAGGAGAGTAGTGTGACACAGTAGTGAGGCATTGCTAAGAACTTTCTCAAGAAGGGTTTTTCTTCACCTAATGTACTGACATGGACTTTTTTCACTTTTATATATAGTTACCATGGATAAGTCACAGTTAACTCTTTTTTAAAATGTGCTTCTAAATAGTTTGGACCCATCTCTGAATTGTTATGGAGATAGTGAGGTGAGAGGGTTACCCTGTTGATGGATGTTGATTGGAACTGTAAAAAAAAAAAAAAACTGAGCTACAGAAATGGACTTAGCTCTGGGATCTTGGAAAGGTTTCATGGCCTTCTGGTTCACTGGTTCATATGCAGTTGCTACCTTAAAGGGAATTACCGAACAGGAACACGTCCTGTTAATGTCAGTGGGCTCCACAATCCTGTAAAAAGGAGCAAAGTCTTCAGATACATGAAATAAAAGACTGCTGATATTTTACTAATACAAGAGGTGTACTTATATGCTAACCAGTTGAAAAAAATCAAAGAAGCTTGGTTATGAATATGTCTCAGGAGATTCTCACTATTCTGGCAAGAGAAGAGGGAAGAAGTTCTGGTACATAAAGGAATCAATGTGGAAGTCAAAGATAAATAAAACATAGGCTTTGGTATTCTGAGAAATTAAGGGCTGGTGGTCAGGGTCACCAATTACACTTACATATGTACATGCAAACACATATTTACAAATATTTTAAGCATGGTCAATATTGTCCATATAGCCTGCCAATATACCCAAATGGTTGTTCACATAATAAATGTCCAAGCTGTTCTTAAAACTATCTGAATAAGTGTTTGTTTTTATGTAGTTTGGTAGTCTATTCCATGCATCAGCTATTCTCTCAAAACACCAATTAGTAGGTGGCCAAGATGCCAAACAGCTAACAACTCAGAATTTTAGCTCTGCCTTTGCTTTATTATTGTGAGAGGAATTTTTACTCTTTTTTTGTAAGAAACAAGTCTAATTCTACTTATAAGAGGCAGGTTATTATCTTTTTTTTTTGTTTTTCAAGGAAAATTAGTATTGGTGTGCAGTTTTTTTTTTTATTATTATTCCTGTCATACGTTCTTCTACATGTGATACAGACATGAGTAACTCAAAAAATACATATCAGGAGAGTGTGATGAAAAAGGAAGTACCGTCCATCATTACAAATATACAGGAACTTTGAATCAAAATGGATAAGGTGAAGAACAAAATTGATAACATGAAACAGGATAGTAAAAAACAACTGGACTTACTTAACGAGGTAATTAAAAACATTCTGATCAAATTTCATCCATTAAAGAAGCTGTGAATGATATTGATGGCAGACTGTCTGAATGTGAAAGTCATAATAATGCTTACTTAAGCAGAATACCTTACTCTTGGAGAAAGTGGATGATTTGGAAAGTATATCAAGGAGGAACAATATAAGAATGTATGTGGTGCCTGAAAAAGAGGAAGGAAATTACATGGTGCAATTTTTAAATTGGTTACCAAAAGCTTTAAATCTGCCTGAATCTCTGATATTTGGAATTGAAAGAGCTCATCGGTCTTTGTCTGGAACCTCATCAATTAGTAATTCTTCCACTCCCAGATCTATAATAGTTAGATTTTTATCCACTAAGACAAGGATTTAGTGTTAAAATCTGCCTGGTCGAGCCCTCCTGTCAAAATAAATGGGAAGAACATTGGTTTTGATACTGATTACACCTCTTCTGTTATCTCCCAAAGAAAAGAATGTGCTCCTTTAATAAAATCCCTTAAAAAGTCTAACATTAAAGCAAAAGTTTTATTGCTAGGTAGAATAAAAATGTATCTGATGGAGAAAAGATCTTCAACTCCCTTCATGAAGCCATGTACTTTGTTCAAAATAAAAAAACTATTAACAGATAATGAAGAAATGGACTGGTCTACACAAAGTTTAAAGAGACAGGCAACAAAGAATGGATAGTTTGTTAAAGAAGGAGCCAATAAAAAGCTCAAAGATAAATAAATACTACACAGAAGTGTTTATCTCTTTTGACATTAAATACCTTGTTCCCCAGATTTTTATTTTTGGGAGACAGTAACAAGGTAAATGCATTCTTTTTTGTGTCTGTCATTTTTTTTTCTTTTCTTTTCTTTTCTTTTCTTTCCATTTTACTTATTCTCTACTTCTTCCTTTTCTAATTTTAGGTGTTAATATACAACTGACTTGCTTACTATTAACATGCCTTGATAATACATGAAAGAACAGAACTATTATAACTTTGCAAATCGTCTTCTTGTGTATACATGATGAGGTGGCTTATTTCATATAGACATCTATTAAATATATGAATATAGCTGTAATTATGGCTGTGGAGGTGGCTATAGATTCATTTGTATATACATGTGTATATGGTTGTGTTACTGTGTCTGTTATATAGGGTTTTTTTTTTTTTTGTTGATGGGAATAAGTATTTTATTTGACCTTTTGATGTACATGTTAGCAGTCACCACTGCACTAGGGAATTATACAATATCAGGGAATATACATGAACAATATAAGAGGCTGTGGTTGTTTTAACAATTAACAACATTGTTTGTACTTGAATAATATGTTGCTGACTCCACTGAGATACAGCACTTCAAGAAGACTAGCTTGAGACCCTTCTGCTTTAAACTGTTTGTTCAAGCCTTTTCCCACTCAATGATTTTGAAAATCTTACCTTAAAATTGTACTAGGACTCACAAGCTGCTTTTTTATCTCTGTTCTTGAGCTATCGTCATGTTTGGCTGTGAAGAGAAGAACCAGGAAATCAATGATGGCCTTTAAACTCATGTAGGATGTTTAGAATGCTGCAATGATAGCTATTACAGATCTGGACATTTTTTCTGCATGTTTTCATTGTTACCTGCTAGTAAATATGCTATTTTGTTTAATTCACAGACCCTATTTGTGCAACAGACAGCAACAGAAGAGTTAAAATGTATTGTTTAAAATGTTATACATAGTGCAGTTGTTGACATAAGATCGTATATCTGGTGTTTGTATTTAATTGCTTCTATCTAATTTTGAATGTTTCTATATTGTTTATTGATTTATTTAATACTGATACTTGTAGTAATTGCAAGTGGGTCTATATTATGTGATTGAAGAATCTCTTCTTCGTACACATAATAATTGACAAATATACAGCAAATGCTGTAATGAGTGAATGGCCACGTCATCGAAATTTTTCCTCGGGAAAAAATTCACGTGGCCATAAAATATAACACAAACTTTAAAACACTAATTAAGTGGAGCCTTTGCCCCCCACACCCCCTAACTAAATATATCACCTCCAAGATTGCTCTACATTGAAGAAAAGGGCAATACTTGATAACAGCCAACTGAATTTTTTCCTGAGCAAAACAATTTGAGGATCTTGCCATTCACAGTTTACAGCATTCGCTGTATATGTGTCGATTATTATGTATTCAAAGTAGAGATTCTTCAATCACATAATATAGACCCATTACAAGTACTTCACTTATGTAGAGGGTTCTGCTATGTCCTGGTTGATGGAAAGCTGCTTTGTTAGTTTAAAATACTAATTAATTGGCTTTGTGTTAGACAGGTACCTCATGTATGGTTCTATATAGATATGGGCTGCCCTTTGTGGGAGACTGTGGAAATAGACGGAGAAGCACCTGATGATTGGCAGATATACTAGTTCATTAGTAATATCATATATGCATTCTTGGTAAAGGTTTAATTCTTACATAGGAGATCTACTGTTTTCCCCTGTTATCTTCATGGCAGATAAGTGACTCTAATGGTAATAGTGAATATTTATCTCTTAAATAAGGAAGTTTTCAGTCCATTAGTGTCAACACATTCTTGAAAACATTTTAGTATGCACAATCGTAATTGTAGCCATTGACATGTTATAAAAAATAAGTCGGTCCAGGTTTACAAGTTTAAATAAACATATGTGTCACAGAATGTTTGTACCGTAAAACAGATAGCAATTAGTTCATGTCAGTAAAAGTTATTTTAAGTAGGTCGAACACATGAAAGATAATGTACATTAATGTGAGATTGTTGTGAGCATATCACAATGGGTACTTGCACAATTCTTTAATACATGGTGAAGTGTAACAGTCAATAAAATATGTGGTGCGGGTTATAATAAGGTAGATAGAACTACTTCTGTAATACATAGGGTATTGTTACTGTGTGGTTATTCATAGTTGTTGTCAAAGCCTGTTTCAATACATGAATAAATATTGAATACATTAAACAAGATCCCAAAGTTAGTCTAGAGGGGTTGTTAGAGAGAGATTTGTTACTGCCCTTCCTATGGGGTGCCTTGTAATTACAAGGCCAATTGATTTACAAGATGCATTTATTTAATTACTGAATGTGGTAATGAGACAAGATTTAGACATAAGATATTGCCCTAAATACAATTCCAAAACAAATAACGTGGTTAAAGTATTGTATTTGACTACAATAGCCCTCAGCTCTTCACTGTTATCTAAAGTTGCTATGTATTGATTTCTAGACAGCAGTATTGTCATTTAACTGATGGTTGGATACTTGTCTGCAGTGGTGATCAGGAGCAAACAAAAATGTATATATTATTATCATTATTTTGTCTCCCCCTTTGTTTGTGGGGAAATATATTTTTAATTGATGCTTAATAAGTAAGCAAGGATGGGAGTTATGGTCACACTACCTCATTAAGAATGGTCTCATTATAAGATGTAGTTATTGTCTATTACAGTTATATATTTATTTTGTCTTGCTGACTGCTGTTTATTAACCATGCACATGAAAAATAGGCTTTTATTTAATATTCATTATATAAATTATTATTTCAGTGTTAATCGGGTGTTAGAATGGGTTGAGATGCTGATTTTTAGTTTGTGAGAGTTTTTTCTTCTCATATATTTCATTGTTTGTTTGCTTTAATTAGTAATGGTTTAGATATTTATAAAGTGAGGGTAATGCACATCAGTAAGATATTATTCAATGTTTTAGGAGGTAGGCAGTAAATACTAGCAATTTAATGTATATTTTAAAATATTTTGGTTTCATAGTGGGCATAGCCAGTTTATTTAATACATCCTTCATGCTCATCTTTCATTCCCAAGTTATATCCTAAAATACTTGTTCATTGACCTTTGTGTTTAGTTATAGAATTGAATAATTTGTAGATTATGTGTAACTTCCTGCATTGTTTTATTTATTTCAAGTGAGATTTATTTATAAACACTCTGTAGTTTCTTCTAAATGTCTATGCTGATAGTAGTGAAATTAACTTTTGCTTTAGTTTAATAGGGCTATGGGGAAATGTATTGAAGTGTGATGACAGGAAACACTGATTGCATTCTGCCTTAGGCTGTCTAATAAGTGCAGTATGTATCTTGCATTGTTCTTTTGTGAACATTTGTTTTAATCATATCACAGTTCACATCTTCATGTAGTAATATAATATTTTAACTATTTTACTTCTCTATTTCATATATATAAAACTTCTGTTATTCTTGTTTATAAATCAATACTTTTGAACTGTTCATTTCAGCCAGGTGGTGAGCCTATACCTATAGGAGTGTTATTATTAGGAAATCACTTCACATTAATAGCCTTGAAAGGGTGAACACAATTAGTATCTGCTATTAGTGTTAAATAATTTTACTTTTAATATAAGAAATTATAGTATTTAATTTACATTGGTTATCTATTACAATCACATATATATTGCATTGTTTGTATTTACTTATATAAATGTTGATTAGTTGTCTTCTGCATATATGTGTATATATAATATTGTTCTTCTCTCTTTTTCAAATAGTTTTTGAATTGTTCCTCTGAGTCCTGCAATATGTTTCATATTAACATTATTTATATGCATATTTCATTTACATGGTTTGTAATATGGTATTGAAAATATTTGCTTTTAGTAATTGCTATAGTAATGGGTTACTATATTTTTTATAATTGCATTGTTGACCGTTTAAGCTTTCATTCTGGGCAGCAGATAAGATAAGAGTATTGGGTGTGTGAAATGTGAATAGCGGGTGGTTTGATTGACGACCTAATCAAACCAGGAACATTTTGTTCCATGTGAGGTAATATACATATAATTTTGTTTCAAAAGTTAAAAGTTAAATTGTTTGTTTCATCCATATTAAAATATTCTAAAGGCAACTATAATCCACTATATATAAAATTATATTACATATGTTCTAAATATATTCTATCTTCATGTTAGCATATAAGTATCTATCATTGAATGTCAATGGCCTTAACAATAATGCAAAAAGAGCTAGCTTACTTAAGTTTATCAAAATGCATAAAGCACACATAATCTTTCTACAAGAGACTCACTTACTTAAAAGGGATTTAGATAAACTGTCCTTTAATGGCTATTCAATTTTAGCAGAGTTTTGTTTCAGAACTAAAAGAAGAGGCATTCTTATATTGTGGAAAAAGTCTCGTACTATGCCTAAAATTCTTAGTACTTTCTCAGATAAAAATTGAATGCTGTGTTTGGCTATGTTCGAAATTAACAAGAAATGTTATGCATTAATTAACTCATATTGGATACCTGGATTGGGAACTAGATTTGTCGAGAAGTACTTAGATACCATAGCCTTGCATGTAAGGGGTGAAATAATTTTGGCTAGTGATTGTAATTGTTTATTATCTGACAGAGATGCATCTAGAGGTAACAAACCCAAAATAACAGCACAATCGAAAAAATTAAATCATTTTATTAATTCACTGCCTCTAAGAGATATTTATGAGTTAAAAATGGCATGTTCCCTTAACCATACTCATTATTGCTTTAGATTTGGAACCTAAACAAACATAAATAAGGTTTTCATTTCTAATAATCTTTATTCTAAACTACATGAAGTCTTAATAATGTCATGTCCACTTTCTGATCCTAATACCATAACTTTTAATTTCAATGTAAGTAATGATATTTAGTTTTTTGGCAGAGGATTCTGGCTTATATATCAAAATTAAAGGTGTATTTTAAATGAAGTAAATACATTTTTGGAGTTTAACAATAATGGAATGGTATCAGACACTATACTATGGGATTCATTAATGGTATACCTTTATGGCAGAATAAAGAATTGATTTCTTCTAAAAAGAAAAAGAACGGGTAAAGAATTGTTAGAATTGTAAACTAACATTGATAAATAAAAATTAAACTTAAAGCCCAACGATAAGACTGCATGCTCTGAATTAACAACATTAAATCAAAAATACTTACAAATATTAAACCACAAAGTTTCCATTAATTTGGAAAAGCTTAAGTTACAATCCTACTCTGCTAACCCTAAACATTTACATACATTGACTATTAGATCTAAACAAATAAATAACTTAAACTGTACAGATGAAACTAAGTGTATGGTTAATATTTCCACAAAAAAAATGATTTAAAAGGCATATTGGAAGCATTCAAAATTCATTATAAATCGATCAATGATAAAAGTCTGATTTTAGAAAATGATACTATAACTGATAAATTCCTTCAAAGCAATATCAAAAATAGATTATCAAAGCAACAAACTAAGATACTAGATGAACCAATATCATTATTGGAATTGAAAGACCAAATTAAAAACCTAAAAAAAAATAACAAAGCCCCAGGTCTAGATGGTATAATTCAAGAAATATATAAAAATGTTCCCAGACACTACACTAAAGATACTTTTAAATGCATTTTTTGTGACTAAAAGTGAGTTGAATATAGTTCCTTTTTGGAAATATATTTTAATGTCTCCTATTTTAAAAAAGGCAAAGATCCTCAATTATGTTCCTCTTATCACCCTATTTCTTTGTTAAATATTGATTTAAAAATGTTCATATCCATATTAGCTAGGAGATTGAATAATATAATGCCTAATTTAATAGATTATGATCAAACAGGATTCATATTGCATAGAAAAGTTTAAAACAACATCATTAAACTTTTAACCATGATTGATATTGCAAATAAAGCTAGAATAAACTTTCAATTATTAGTTTAGATATTGATAAAGCCTTTGACTCCATTAGTTGGTCAAACTTTACAAAATACTTAATGGATATAAGTTTTCTTTAGAATTTATTGATTTAATAATGAAGTTATATAATAATTCCTATGCGTATATTAAAATAAAGTCATGCTTATTGTGACACCCTTGCACTGGCACAGTAATCAAGGATCCTCAATTCTCACCACTAGCACCAGTGAAGGACGTGCACATTGGGATGATGACAAGAACACACACAGTAAAGTACAATTTTCCTTAAGAGCACACAGAGATCACAGTCAGTCTGGGTCTGGTTTCTCCCGTTTTGTCCAGATCTCCAACAAGACTCCCTACTGACACAGCTATAGGGTTAAGATCTCAGCCGAGTGGTCAAGCCAAAACCTCCAGCACCCTCTCTGTCCAACCAGTGCTCCATGTCCCTGCCACACAAACACACACCTACACACACACACACACACACACACACACACACACACACACACACACACACACACACACACACACACACACACACACACACTTTGAGATTTGATTTATATACAAATACACAGACACTCCTGAGGAAGGCTGGCACAGGTACACTAGCTGTGCCCCCTTCAGCCCAGGCCATAAGGTAGTACCAGCTGACACCAACCAGTCCATAAGGCCCTTACAAAAGGTGACCAATTCTACTGTGTAATGTTACTATTATCCAAACGGTAAGTGTGACCAAGACTTTAAGGCCATTGGAGTGGCTTATACAGTGTCACCAAATGCATATGCAAGTACCCTAAGAGCATTAAGAGCATAAATATCACTAAATAAACCAGTCACAATTAAAAGGTTTAAATATATTTAATAATAAATAATAAAAGCACAAGACAATACTCAATAACTCAACACAATGGCAACAGAGTTCAGAATCACAAGAAATACTTTAAAACAACATTGCAGGACAGTCTCAAATAAATACAGAAAACATCTAAACATCTAAACTAATCGTTACTGTATTCCTATCTATATCTAAGAGATACTATGCCCTAAATGACTTACTTACAGAGCAAGGCAAATACAAGTGCTGAATGGATGTTTTCAGATCTGAAGACAAATACAAAATGCACATACTTTCTCTGAGAGATAGTTCTTAAATTAATAATACACATTACTGCTGGGTTAGTTAGGATGACATCACTCTTTGTCACCTCTGCCTTCAGTTCCCAGGCCAACAGAAACTTAAGATTTAACACCTCTGTGTCAAACATACTTATCTCTCAGAAGTTTGCCCAGAACTTGAAGTTGTAAAACATTTAAAAACTTTTACATTTGAAACCTGAAATTATTTCTGTTTCCAGACAATAGAAAAAAAACTCTAGCTGTAGACATACTGTCTCCTAGCTGAAAACTGAGAGATACCACAATTGTAAACACTTTCAATGTATTTTCTTGAGACTTTGCAAGTTAACTCTGTATGTTCCAGCTACTACTATTAAAACATACATTTGAACAGGTGTATACATTTCTGTTCTTTTCCAGTAGGGTACACTGTTGTTACATTCTTGAAGCTCAGTACATAACATACAGTTTAACACACTTCTGTACCAGCAGTTTAATACACACATAACATATAGTTCTCTTACATTTGTAAGGGAAGCCTATGGATTATATTAATATTCATAAATGACATATGATTATTTACAAAAGTTCAGATAGCTCGGCTGGCAGTGTCACATTTCTATATAAATCATATTAATATTTTTAAGTGTCATATAATTATTTACAAAATTCCAACTAGCTAGGCTAGCAGCATTTCAGCCTGTCACATTTATCATCATCATTTAAAATATTAAAAGGCAAAAAAACAAGGTTTCCTACTGTAGCCCTTCTTGTTTCCTTTATCAATTGAACCCGTTGCTACTTTTATAAGAAATGATACTAACATAAAAGGATTTTATTTAAATTATGAATATTGTTCAAAAATACAACTATTTGCAGATGATATTTTTTAACAAGAGAGGGCATAGATTCTTCTTTACATTATATCACTGAATCAATTAATCTTTTTGAAAAAAAAAATCAGGCCTAAGTTTTAATCAAAAGAAAACTGAAACATTATTAATAAACAAGAAAATAAATGCATATTTACAAGATCATAAAAGCTTCAATTGGGGAAGTAAGTCAGTTTAATATTTAGTTATTACTATAAGCCTACATGGAAAGATACTGTACTTTCAAATTATACAAATTTGATAAATAGAGTTACTAAGCTAACTAATAATTGACATAAAATGTTTTTTTTTTACCATGGAGGACAGGCTTACATTGATCAAATTGGTTATTTTACCCACATTTTTTATTTTATACACAATTCCTAATTTTAATTCCTCCTAACAAATTCCTCAAACAAATCAATACTATATTATTTAAGTTTCTCTGGTTTCCCAAATAACTGAGGATAGCCTATAATTGGCATGTAAGAAGTTGGGATGATAATGGAATTGGATTTCCTAATATTGAACTTTATATAAAATCTGCTATTATTAACATAATACTACACTGGCTAAATACCTCTTATATTTCAAGCTGGAAAATTATACATGAGATTAATATAATATCTAATAGTAGTTATAAAATGCAAATATGCTTCTCTTTGGGCATTAGTAAAATATATTGGGTTCTACGTGATTATTGTTTAAATAATAATAAGTTTCATCATTTCACTTATGGTATGAATCATATCTTTAGTACCTTTAAGAATGTGATAGATAGTAATTACATTGTTAAGCATTTATTATTTCTAGTGTTTCCCATTGCTAACACTCTGGATTGTTTAGAATCCTTTAATTTGAATAACATGTTAAATTTTAAAGATAATCTAAAAATTTGGTATCAATTTCTAGATACCAATAAGGTACATTCAGCCAATGTTCTTTTAGCCAAATATAATGTTAAACAGGATAATTGGCTATTCTTACAAAATGTAAGACATTTCACTGATAAAGTGAAAATGTTACTCAATATAAAAATACATCCTTTACCAAAGCTGATGCAGCTTTTTATGTGTATAAATTCAATAGACACCAAACATAAATACTGCATTTCATCTATATATAGAATCTTATATGATGACTTCTTGCCTTTTTGGATTATTCCATGAAAGTTAATAAGGAATTATTTTTAGCAGATAATAAAAAATTGTCATTAAAATCTGTTAATAACACTACATCTTTCTTTTATTGGAAATTGTTCACTTGGAAATTCCTACATAGAAGTTTTTTTGCACCCCATAGAATTGCTATTATTTATAAAAGTAAAGAAATAAAATGCTGGAGATGTGGTGAAATTTTGGAAGCTAATTGGATCCATATGTTTATCGAGCGTAGAGTTGTTTAACAATTTTGGAATGATTTTAAAGATTTTGTTAAGGCTGTATGGACAGAAAATTGTCATGTTACAAATTCCTTATTGTTATTTAATGTTACAATCCAAAATGTGATTCTAAAACCACAAGGACCTTTCCTTTGGTCACTTTTGGCCATTGCCTAAAAAGTAATTACTATGAATTGGAAAAATGAACAGGATCTCCTATTTACTCATTTTATAAGTCTAGCTAAGTGTGTATGTAATAAAGAACTGCAAAGTATTCTTGCTAGAACTTGTAATATAATTCATAAACTGTTAGCCTGGCAGAAGCTACAGGTTTTATTGGATAAATATTAATGGTTTTATATAATTCATACTGAATTTTGTTATGGGTGACTGTATATAGTTTATTGTTATGTTTTTTCATGTCTTAGTTATTTGTATATTATCTTTAGACTATAAAATCAAATAAAGTTTTTGAAAAAAAAAGAAAACCAATTAGTACACTTCTAATTCTTATCAAATCTTCTACATAGGTTGTCTGATGATTTTCTACTACTTTTTGATAATTCCAGAGGCAGTTGCTACTAAATGCCCTATATACCTGAATAAGGTCTCCTCTTAAATATTTATATGAGACACTTACAAGTTCAGATACTTTAGTCTTCCATAATAACTTAAAAGTTCACATCCACAGATGCCCTTGGTATATTTCCACTGTACTCTTTCCAGTTTACTCATGCTTGTTTAATTATAAGGTATCCATATTGTTTTTCCATACCCAAGTTTGGGTCTAATGTGGCTAAGAAACAATGACTTCATCATTTCTGATTTCTTATACTTTATGAATCTGTTATACAACCTATAGTTCTATAACTATCATTGACCAATTATTTGACTGAAAGCTGGATCTCCCATATACACAGGTGCTTAACTGAATCTGCAGTTTCAATCATTGAGTGTTTTTTAAGTATTTACCTTTCAATTTATGTCTCTCAAATTTCATATGCTTTGTTTTAGATGTAGTTATCAGCATAATATTCTCCTATGGCCAAATGGTCAATTTAGTCAGGTACTTTTGCAGACATGCACTATCTGTTACACATGTAATCAGTTTACCCATTTTCATGTCATCTGCATACAGATTGTTGAACACCTCACATGGAAAAGGTAGATCTGAATACAATCTAAACAAGTATAGTCCTAGGATAGAGCCCTGTGGGATACTTGGTTATCTGGTTGCATTATATACCTTCTTGGTCATCTCCTAAGAAAGTTAGGCCTCAGCTGTTTTGATTTTAAACTGGCTGAATAGGACTTTTTATGGGAAGTGGTTTAGAGACTCAGATAAGTCATTGGTAATTAGGAAACCCAAGCTCTCTGCCCTCTAAGGAATGCATACTAGTCTCTTTCAGCAGATTTTCTTGATAGAGGGGGTGCAGAGTTCAAAGGACTAGACTAGACTGTGTTTTCTTTTCAGAGACATTACAGAGTCAAGTGTAAGACTGGGATATTTACCCAGCAGTGCTGTAAAACCAATCTCTCATATTTATCAATCTAGTTTGCAGAAATAAACTATCACCTAAAACTTAGCGTATTAATGACATAGATTTTAACTATCTAAAGAATGGTCTCAGCTTTCTGACAGAACACATGTTATTTCCACCTGGCAGCTTCTCCTGGGTACTATTTTGTGGGATGTGTTAAAGGGGCTTATTCACCTAAAGCTGGAGTAATACTGCCAGGGAGGTAAGGAAGTTGGAAGCTGAGTTTCCAGAAGTCCAGGATAAGTTTGCAATTCTAGTAATGTAAAAACAAAGGGGAGAAATGACAGACTCATAATAACATCTTTGTCAGGCAGAAAATCCAAACTTTGTAAAGAAAGACAGAGGTATATTTTTGAAAAGCTCCAGTGGAGTTTTAAAGCTCTATCCTTTAAGGCTATAAAAACCTAGCCCTACATTTGAGGTTAAGTGTAATTAGTTATACTCTCATGCCTGTTCAGTTGGGAGATGCATACATAGAGCATAATGGTTGAAATCTTTAAAGATATTTCAGATGCTGTTCCACAATATATACAGTACATATAAATATGTTCAATTGTTCCCACACTATCCAAAGAGATAGTATCTGGATATCTAAGTGATATGGAACACTAGGAGTTAAGTTTAACAGGGGGGGTTCCAGCTACTTGGTCTACAAAGCCTATGTTCACTTCAGGAGATAGTTCAGTGTTGACTATTCTGCACAGAGACCTATAAATAACTCCAGACACTGCATTTGGTACAGGTGAAACATTGGGGGTGACCTCTGAAAATTAAATTAGTGGCATGTTTGGCAGATGTGCTACAAGGTAACATTGACAGGAAGGAAAAGTTTTTGAAATTATTTCAGAAACTAATGGATTTTGAATGATATAAAACCCAACAAATCTGGATTAAGTGGAAGTATAGGCTAGGAAGACGTTTAGCAGAACATGAATGAAAACAAGTTGTACTACCATTCAAAGAGGAGTGAGGTCAAGCCAATGGTCAACATATCTATGGAAATCACCAGATACATACATCTTGATACTACAAGCATTGTCTTGTATGTCCCTTGCTGTGTATCCAGGACACCCATGTTGAAATGCTGATGTGATAGCTATGTGGGAGCACAAGTTCTGGGAATGTGAGAAGTTATAGTCTTGGAAAAGGAGACAGCAATCCAGAATATGAAAGACAAGGATTTAGCTTTTTGGTCATGGTAGACCAGAAATACATTACATGCTCTTGAAAATGTGAATCACACCCCTCTTCCATGGTTGCAGTTTTAGGAATGCTGCAAGATTCATGTCAATTTATTTAGCTAAACAATAATGTGGTGCTGCAGGAGCAGGGCTAAATGTGGATTAAATGCTTGCTGGTGCTTCATCAATAAACATAGAAGAAATCTTCCTGAAATCATGTTTTCACCAGCCATGTTGCTAATCTAAAATGGAGCCAGTGATGGGGGGGCGGGGTAAGGGTAGGTTAGTTTAGATGTAAGTAGATTTGTAATAAGGTTTTAGTTACAGTTGTATTTAATATTCAGAATTTGAAAGGTTAATGCTGTATTTGAAAGAATTTTATATTGATTTACTTGCATGACACAAGTTGGAATTATGATTTATGAGGTGATGTTCCATAGTATGTTGTAGCTAAATTCTTGAAGGAAGCTATCTTAGAGTTGTGTTCTTGTACAATGGTGCTATGATATGGTTCATCGATACAATTTCTGTATTTTGTTTTAAATTTTTCACATCTGTAGAAGGCTATCAGTTACCACCCATGTCTCTCCTCAATCTAAGAAGTGGGGAGTCTCCCAGACCTCATCGCCTACTTTTTCCTATTGCCTGAGTAAAAATTGAAGCATCCTAGTACAGTGGCATACTCATGACCTAATGGAAGATGGAAGTTTTTGTTTTATGCCTACCCATTCCCAACCCCCACACACTAAATACGACAATGTTTGTTGCTGTGTGCCCCAGCATTTGCAAGTTTATCATGGGTGCCCTCTCAGTATTCTTGCTAAGGCTATCATCTGAGGCCTAACCTGTCTTCCCTTCCTGTGAGATAATGAGACAGCAAATTGCTGCTGCATTTCCTATCCATATAGCTGACTCCAAAGGTTCTGGACTCACTAGTTAAACTCAGGTCTCCTGGGTTGCAGTTAGAGCTTCATCCTCCAGCACCAAAGAGCGGTCATTGGTTAAAGAATTCTTTTACAATAGTATGACAATGTGCTTCTGTGATACAGTTGCTGTATTCTTTTATAATGATATCGAAATGTGAGCTCAAATAAAAATATTTGACAAAAAGAAAAAAAACAATTTTGCAAGTGAATGTGCTTTTTGTCAGATCTTGGGTACACTTGAGATATGCATATCAGAGCTTCTAGATCTTAGTTCAAAATCAACATATTTTCTTAAGCTCTCATATATTAGTTTGTTGATCACTTTATTAAAGTATTATTCTTTCCCCTTGTAGTTTTTCTTTTTTCTTTTTTTTTTTTCCTCCAAGGAATATCATTTTTCATTGGCCTGGCCTCCAGTGTCCCATATCCACACTGGGTCTCCCAGCTTGTCTCCTACTCCCACCCTATAGACATATGTAGGTATTGCTGGGGCTGGTTGTGGATCCTATGAGTGTCCTGGTGGCTTGGTCATCTCCACTTCTGTCCTGGGGGATCATTTTAGATGCCCTACTCATGCCTCGTCCTTCCTTTCATGCTTATTTATTCCTTTGAGGGCAACTCCCCTCTTTGGAACATGCCTTCTCTATGTTAACATCATCAGCAAATGCCCTCCTACCCAGGACTGGCATGCCCATTCTTCCCAGCCACACCATCAGTTGCTTGAGTCATTAATCAAACCAGGGATGACTGGGCTATAGTTAGGGCTTTATCCCTCTAAACCAGCAGAGCTTAATTTTGTTTTCGTGAGAGAACAAAGCAATCTGGTCTAATAGCTTTTTGGTTGTTATATTTGTATTCACCTCTGCAAGTCATTGTAATGTGGAAGGATTTTTATTTACTTACTTTTGTTAATTTGGTTAGTGAACTTTTCAGTCATGACTTGAGTCATGTGGCAGAGACAACAGTTACATTCAGATTAATTACAGGTACAAACTTCACTTCACATAAGCTTTCAGTTACAATATTTACACAATAACAAATCTGCAGTCTATACTTCATATCGTGTATTACAGAATCCTAAAAGGAGTACAGAATTTAGCCCACAATCACATTTAGTTACAATTAGAAATTGTTACCCGTAGTAATAGAAGGAAGAATATTTAAACAGATAAATTCCCATGGATAAGGTGAAGACTATTATGTATTATTGGTTGTACATTGCTGATAGACCTGACTGCACACTGAGTATAGACACTTGTCAGCACTGTGGAGAAACCATCTTGTATCTCTAAAGCAGTTACACTTATATTTGTTTGCAAGCCATTCCTGCAGTAGCTTTCCAAAGCTCTCAAGTTTGCTGTCCCTATGCAGTCTGTGAGGTAATATGTTCCAGGCCATAGAAGCTGTTTTGTGGAAGGCTGTTTCTATTAGCTGCTGGTTGACCTCTCCTTTAAGACTACAATCTGTTGATAATACTCCTCTGGATAACAGCATGTGGTCAAGGGTTTGATTGTATGTCAACAGCATGCAGGGTTAGCAGGACAAGGGAAATCACTACTATAATCTTGTGCATGCCTTTTATTGTGATTGACAGGATTTGTCTGGTAAGTAACTTGGTGACTGTTGCAGAGTTGCTCCTGTTAACAGGAATGGATGCAGTTTTATTGCAATCTCCACTTTGGGTGCACAAAAATACTGGTGTAAGAATGTTTATGACTAGTTTTGTTCCTGAAATTTACTTAATGTAGTTATACTGGATAATATATGGGTTAGTATAGAGTTCATTTGGTATACCAGTGGTGATTTTTAGAATGCCCATTGTCTGAAACATTTTATCAGACTATACAGTATAGCTGTCAAAGTTAGGTTAAATTATTCTGTTATAGGAAGTCTACAGTGGTTGTAGGTCTGTGAAGTGGTGAGAATGTTCTGTTTTTCTACTACCTGGAAAGGGAGTAGGTGTGTCTTAAACATTAAGAGAATACAGGGTGTGATAAGCTGTGATTGGATGGTTCTGGTATGGGGTGGGGCTACTGGTTGTAAAGGAAATAATGTGGAGTTGAGAGTGGGGAGTATCTAATACTTGAGTATACACACATACATACATACATTTTTTTAGAAGAGCATTTGGTATCTACTAATTACTTCTGTTTTTCTATTGGACGTCTGAGGGGATGAAGTTGTATTTAAATGAGTAGTGTGGGGTGTTTTAGCCATCTGATGAAGTTGAAGACGAAAACGTGTTTTGTGTGTACTATACGTTAACGTAGACTGCTTTTCTTTTTCATTAAACGGAGTTTATCAACGGAGTTTGTGCTTCCAACTGGGTCTGTGGTGATGAAATTTTGATTACTGGTTTCTTTAGTATCATCGATCCGTAGTTTGGTTACTAATTTTTATCCTTGGATCTTACCTTGTTGGATATGGCATCGGAATCGAGCCAAAAGGGCTTTGAAACAGGCGAGCTTCAGAAGCTCATAGGACAATTGATGCAGCTGGTGGGACTATTGACTCCTGTGAGCCAATCCATGGCAACGCTGCTATCGTCAATTTCGGGATTGCACAACCAGGAAGTGCCCAACACGCACCAGGCTCGTGGAAGTATGGTCACTGGCGTTTCTCAGCATGAGGGAGAGCATTCTGTAATAGACAATGGATGTTTGGATAGTTTAGACGGTTTTCCATGCACTACCTTTGTCAACGACAGAGAGGATTTACCATTAGAGGGTACCAGAGCAAGGAATAACCGACTGGACTCAGGGACAGAACAGATTCATGGAACTGTTCCTACAGGTACTGGTAGACATTTCAGTGACATTCTCAACATTAAATTTGAATTTGGAAGGAAACTTTCAAATTCTGTGTGTAATAGAAGTTTTTCCAACATGTTAAATGATTTGGACTTCTATTTATACAAATACAAGATGTTGGACATGGACAACGCTTATTTAAAGTATTGTTTAGATTTAAAAATTGTGCCAAAAGGACTGAGAGTTTGAAAGTACCCCAACAATGTTGTTGAGGGTACGGACTTTCATTTTAATTTACTGAAAGTATTTGATCAGTGTGGCTTTGACATCATGCATGCTATTATAAAAAACAATGTGGGGGAGATGGAGAAATTGCATGAGAAAATAGAAAGGGTGAACAAGGACATTACTAGTGATTTGCTGTTTAAAGTGGAGGAAGAAAAAATTAAGTATCAGAAACTACTTAGAAATATTGAATCCAAATGTATTGATGTGCAGAATAGGAAAGTGGGGAAAATTGAGAGGGACACTAAAGAATATAAAAACAAAACGCAATACCCCAGGCCCAAACGTTGGGCTAATCAGGGAAAGTCTCATTGGGGTAGAGAACACTATGATGTGGTGACATATGACGAAGTATTTGTACATGAAAATGAACAGGAATGTCCCGAATTTCCTCCACTCAGGAGATCTGAAAGATTGATGGATAAAGAACCTGTAGTGTACAATACAAAAAACTACAGGGGCAGGGGATGGGGACATCAGGAAAGGAAGGAAAAGAGATGGAATTAACTGAGCTTATTATACACGAAGGTAACAAATGGTCTCATAAAGATTTTAATATTTTCAATTATTCTGACATTGTTGTAGACAGGACACTTTTTGATTTATTTTCCAAGGGGTTTGGGTTTATACCTAGACAGAGAACTAATATGTTCAAACTATTAGTCGATGTGAAAATGTTTTTGAGGAAGAAAAATTTGGAAATATTTTTTAATGGAAAAGGAACTACTTTTAACCAACACAGTTTGGCACGTACCAGCACTTTTAATCCACCTTTACACCCCCAACTGAGGAATTTTGAGTTAAAGGTAGAAAAAGAACTAAGGTCTAGTTTGAAACACAATTTTGTGTATCCGAATTTGACAATGAAAGAAAATCAGGTCTTAAAAGATTTGAGTAATAATGGTAACTTAAGGGTAATGAAACCAGACAAAGGGGGGGGGTTGTCCTTATGGATCACATTCATTATGAAGGCAAAATGATGGAATTATTGAATGACACCAACAAATATTCTAGAATTTCCTTGAATGAAATCAACATAGCATATAGAAAAATTCAGGTTGCCTTAAATGATTTATTAATGGAAGGACTAATTGACATTAAAACCTACCAGTATTTAAATGTTGAGAAACCTAAGGTTCCTTCTATTTTTGGGATCCCTAAGGTACACAAGGATATCAACGACCCTCCCTTACGTGCTATAGTGTCTGCAAATGGGTCAATAACAGCACCTCTAGCAAAGTTTTTTGATGTGAAGGTGAAAGGGTTAGTTTTGAACAATGTTAACATTTTAAAGGATTCCTGGGATTTTTTGAAGAAATTAAAACCTAATTTGTATGATGATGAACTGGCTTTTGGGACCTTGGATGTAGTTGACTTGTTTACCAGTATACCACATGATGTAGGTATGGAGTGGTTTGAGGAGATATTGACTGGATACAAGGAAATTTCCCAAAATGAGTTTAGGACAATTTTGGTACTAATGGAGCTGGTGTTAAAAAAATAACTTTATCTTTTTTCAAGGTGAATATTTCAAGCAAGAAAAAGGAGTGGCCATGGGGGCACATTGTGCCCCTACTTATGCTAATATAGTTATGGCCTATTGGGAAAATGAATACTTGTTAAAGTCCCCTTTCAAATGTTATTGGACACTATATGGAAGGTTTCTAGATGACTTATGTTTTTATGGAGACGGAATTTAAACAACTTTGAGGAATTTGTGGAATATCTCAAAGGTACAACTGAATTTTTCGATTTTACTTGCCAATTTAATGAACATGAGTTAACTTATTTAGATGTAAATATAGAGAAGAAAAATGGAAATTTTGTATCCAGGATTCACAGAAAGGAAACCTTCTCAAACTCTTATCTGCATTTTGCTAGTGCCCACCCACTATATCAGAAGAAGGGGGTAATGAAAGGGCAACTTGTCAGAATGTGCAGGATGACCTCAGATGATAAAACTTTTACAAGTGAAGTGATGAAACTGAAAGAGTTATTTTTAAATAGAGGATATCCAGGTGAGTTGTTTGATAAAATACTGAAAGAAGTATGGGAAGAAAGGAAGGGTAGATTTGCTCCTATATTCGGGAAAACTTCCCCCGAAAAAGGAAAAGATGAAAAACTGAGTACTGGGTTAAGCAAGGAGTTTAACTCAGGGTTTGTCACTACCTATGATGGTCAGTCTAGTGTTGTGAGAAGGATAATAGATAAGGAATGGGACAATTTTTCTAAAGTTTCGGATTTAAAATATATCTTCGATGAACCTTTAACACATATTTACCGTAGGGGGAGTACCATAAGGAATTTTTTAGAAAGGGGCTCCAACAAATTCAAGGAGGGTAAGTCCACTAGGGTGAGGAAAGGGTTGTACAAATGTGGGAGGTGTAATTATTGTGCCTACCTCAAAACAGGTGATTCCTTTTATTTGGAAGCTAGGAGAAGGAAATTACTGTTACACACCTATGTGAATTGTGATATTGTGATACCAAGGGGATTATATATTTAGTTACGTGTAAGGAATGTGAATCATTTTATGTTGGTAAATCTGAGAGAAAATTAAAACAGAGAATTTACGAACACCTTTATGATGTTAGAAATAAATGTGAAAACAATGCGTTGTATAAACATAGTTTGACATGCAAAACAAAAGGATTTCAGTTTTTTGTACTTGAGGTAGTTCCCTTGGATCCGAGGGGTGGGATGTGAGAGACCCTGGTTGAGTATAGAGAACTGTACTGGCAGCTAATTTTGGAAGCAAATAGACCTCCAGGTCTAAACGATATGATATCTTTAGCACCAGTACTAAAATTAAGATCTGCCAAACTGTAAAAGTTTTTTAACTATGTGTGTTTATTATTTATTATATTTACACATACATACTTTTGACACAAGAGGGAGCTTTAGGTCTTTTTAACATTTCATGTTTTGAATCAAATTTAATTATGCTTTTAAATGTTTTTAAATTTTGGATATTTATGTGATGTGTAGAATATTTATGGGAAATGTAATGTTTTGGTGTAATTGATGTATTTGAGTGTCTTATACACACATACATACATTTTTTTAGAAGAGCATTTGGTATCTACTAATTACTTCTGTTTTTCTATTGGACGTCTGAGGGGATGAAGTTGTATTTAAATGGTAGTGTGGGGTGTTTTAGCCATCTGATGAAGTTGAAGATGAAAACGTGTTTTGTGTGTACTATACGTTAACGTGGACTGCTTTTCTTTTTCATTAAATGGAGTTTATCAACGGAGTCTGTGCTTCCAACTGGGTCTGTGGTGATACAACTTTGACAAATGTGTACAATTGTCAGGTGTGCCCCCCATCCTACGTAGAAATGTAGAAACAGTCAGGTGTGCTCCCCAATCCTGTATAGAAATGTAGTAACAGTCAGGTGTGCCTCCCACAATCCTGTATATAAATGCAGTAACAGTCATGTGTGTCCCCCAATCATGTGTAGAAATTTAGAAACAGTCAGGTGTGCCCCCCCCAATCCTGTGAAGAAATCTAGAAATAGTCAGGTGTGCTCCCACAATCTTGTGTAGAAATATAGATACAGTCAGGTCTGTCCCCAAACAATCCTATGTAGAAATGTAGAAACAGTTAGGTGTGCCCCCTCCTACAATCCTACGTAGCAATGTAGAAACAGTCAGGTGTGCTCCCCCCAACCCTACTTAGAAATGTAGTAATGGTCTGGTGTGCCCCCCCCCAATCCTATGTACACATGTCGTAACAGTCAGGTGTGCCCCCCCCCCCCACAACCCTATGTAGAAATGTAGTAACATGTATGTGTAGGTATAATACCAGTGGAGCACAGATGCATAGAGTTGGCCAAGGTACCAGGATAGGTTGTAGCATCTGCACAATATGCAGGTATGTGTGTGTTAGGTTGGTGTGTGTTTCATATTGTGTGAGAGTGGTCAATATGTATGCATGTTGAGGTAAGACCTGGTAGCCATTGCCCACTACTGCTGATGACAGGGACAAGTCCTAACAACTGCAATGCAAAATACAATACCCACCAGTTAAACACATGCTAGCAGTAAGCCATTGTAAATGTATGGTGGTAATATGTGTCACCATCTGAAAGACTGACATGGCATGACTGTTGGGCTAGATATACACGCAGTACACAGGTTAAAGTACCCCATACATACAGTATATATTGTGTCACTGTGAAATGGACACGCCCTTGGAATTGTACATACAGGTATGCACCACATTATCTGGTCCTGTAGTAGGGGATACTGGTGTTATCTGCCCGAACACTCGCATCGCAGATCACAAAGGAGGTAGGACTGATGTATTGGGAGACAGATGATGTACCTGCACATGCTAGCATAACTGGAATGCCAAATGCATATCTGTGTATCAGATGTAAATAGTGTCTATAGCACACATGCACCCAGCCCATGCAAACACCACCCACAGGTACCTCTATGGTTGTATTCCTGCTGTGGGGAATGGGTACAATATGACCCAACCTGTATATGGCAATAGAAAAAGAATGCAGCATGCAGTGCAAGTGTCCCATGCAAGTGCGTCTCTAGCTGTATGTAGCATGCTGCCAGCATCCACACCATCTGATCAAGACTGATAGAAGGTATTGGCATGAACACCTAGCACACCTACCCTGTCACTCCAGGGGAATATACTGTATGGCAGTCTGAGACTGTAGGACTGACAGAATGCAACGGCCTGCTATATCTGGCCCGCATCAACACCTAATGGCCCACAGGGCCTCTGCCAAGGGCCTGTGTCTCACATGTACTGCCAATGCATGTTATGTCATGGACACCGAAATAACAACACAACACACTCCACATAAGCCATATGCTGGGCCATATGGACAAAACACAGTGACATGTCCACCATGTCTCACTGCATGAACTGTGGACCAACACCAACACACAGTTGTGATGGGGTGATAACCTTAGGGAAAGTATCAGAGAATGTATGCATAATGTATGGAAGAGGATAGAATAACAGAGGGGGGGAGCACAGGCAGCATGGAATGTGCAAGGTCTAACACAAAGCTGTGTGCACACACTACTCCTGGCTGTAAACACATAATAGGTTCATAGGTTCATAGGTTGGTACTAGGCTATCGGCCCTAGGGCCTATGCAAGCCTAGCCATAACAATTCCCTGGATATTTCTTACCACAATATTTATTTCTCTGGACCCCTGTCTAGCAGGGTGACTGACATGATCCCCAGAGTGAATTTCCTATCTCCCATCCAATCATCAAGGTTCCTTTTGAAGAGGGCCAATGAAGGGCTCTGCTTGACATGTATGGGCTGTCTATTCCAGAGTATGGGGAGTCTCTGGGTCAGGAACCTATCCCTCCAGCATGTTTTGTTCATTGTGATGACAAGGTTTAGATCCCTGGAGCATGTGGCTCTGAGGGATTGTAATTTCTTTAACTCATTCTCTCCAGTAGAGCTCTTTTAAGTGTGTACCTTTAAGTCCCAGTGGGTGTGGCTTCAGTCTTTAAAAAATGAAGTTATCACCTTACAGTGCTACCAAATACTAATTGACAGAAGTCATATATCAATACAGTTGTGTTTACCATCATGTATGCTTCAAGATAAAATATTCTGATACCTTGTATGTAGCATGGTTTTGGAATTATTAATGCAAATATGAACAGGCAATATCTGAAGCCCTAGAGGTGCAGCAGGAGGTAACTGCAGAAATGCCTGTAGAAGTCACTCAGCTGTAATGAGTTAAGTGGAGCATGTCCAACAGCTCTGGGTTTGACATGGCCTTGTATGTTAAGTAGAGATCGCCTATGAGTAGACGATATGCCACAGAGTATAGCTGGAGTTTTTTTAGATGGTCAGCATATGGCATCTGCTTTAGGCCTGTGATTCTTTTAGTGAGGTATTTCTGCGGCCTTTCCAGCTGTTGCAGATGTCTTGTGAGGTACATACCAAATGAGGCATTATACTCTATAATGGGTTTAATGAGGGATGAGTACAGTGGGACAATGATCTCCTTTTTTAAGGATGAAAAGCCCTTAGTGATGAGGTGTGCCACATAGAAGGATTTTCTGACTGTTGTGGCGATGTGGTTATCGAAAGTGAGACCACTGTCCATCTATATCCCCAAGTCTCTCATCACACTTTTGATGTTTAGTGTCCTGCTACCTATGTGGTAATTCATAGGTACATGTTTTTTTTCCATAGGGGATAACTATACATTTCTTGGCATTAAGCCTGAGCCCATGGCCCTTTTGTAGAATATCCATATAATTTGAGGATTCAATAATGGCTCCCAGTTTGTAGTCATCTGCGAACTTTGTTAGCCAGAGTCCCTTAGTGTTGGCTGTACTTCAGAGAAGTAGATGCCAAACAAGAGTGGTCCCAGGACTGAACCCTGAGGTACTCCACTTGTCACTTGTCTGGAGCTGGATTTGGAATCGGCTACTTTTTCAGTCTGGGTTCTGTCAGTAAGCCAGTTGGCAACCCATCGAGTGACTTAGGGATTTATGCCCAGCTTAGTAAGTTTATCTATGATTCCAGAGTGAGGGATGGTGTCAAAGGCCTTGGCAAGGTCCAGATAGGCTGTGTGGACAGCCTTACCCTCGTCCACAGCTCTGGAGACTGATTCAAAGAAGTCAGTCAGATTCAGCAGACAAGATCGACCCTTCACAAACCCAATCTGGGTGGGGTCTAGTGTTTGAAGGTTGCCATTGTCTTTGTTTATAAGTTCCATGATAATGCGTTCCATGCCCTTGCAGATCAGGATTGTCAGACTGATGAGACGGTAGTTCCCAGAATCCAAGGCGGATCCTCCCTTGTGGAGCGGGATAACTGTAGCTGTGCACCACTCAGTGGGCACAAAGCCTGAGGTGAGGCTATGATTAAACATGACACTTAGGTGAGGTGCCAGTTCATTTTGTAGTTCATGTAGTACACAGCCAGAGATGTCATCTGGTACCATGGATGCTATATTCTTAGCTTTGGAGAGTGCGGTTTCTACCTGTGTGGCCATGATTATCGGAATTTGGCAATCTTTTGGTATTGAGATGGGCCCTTTAGGGGGTAAGAGAGGGGTGAAGTTGGCACTAAATTGATCTGCCAGGATGTTGGCAATATCCTTGGGATCAGTATATTTAATGCCATTCTGTTGTAGCTCACAGCAAATCTGAGCATTGCCATTTAGATTCTTGACATAACTTTAGAATGCCTTGTGGTTGTCTTTGGAATCTTTGGCAATTTTATTTTCGTAACTAGCTTTTGAGGATTTTATGAGGGATCTCAGCTTCTTACTGAGGCTGGTGAGGGATTTTTTTGCTTCCCGGGATTTTCCTCTTTTCTGCAACAGTTTCTTCCTTTTGTTGTATAGTTTGTTTATATCATGGGACCACCAGATCGGCTTCCTTTTTTTGGAGAAGAACATTTTGGTTCCATTTGGGATGGCACGATTCATGCACGAGTGGATGTGCTCATACAGTGCCTTAGTGTAGGTTTCTGCAGTCGAACATCCAGATCCCATCTGCATGGGTATTGTGAAGTTTGTCACTTCTGACTTCAGTAGCATGAAGTTGGCTTTGGAGAAGTTTTTTAAGGAGGTTTCCTTACTGGGGGGTGGGGGTGGGATGTGGATGTCAAGGATGGTTTGCTTATGGTCAGACCTGACCAATGAGGGGGTGACCACTGATGTGGAGCATCTATCTCCCATGTTGGTAATGACCAGGTCTAGGATATTGGACCCCCTGGTGGGACAGTGGATTAGTTGATCCAGGGCGTTGGAATTTATGAATTCCAAGAACCATTGGGAAAAGGAGTTGGTACCCGAGTAATTTTCCCAATTAATGGCAGGGTAGTTGAAATCACCCAGTCTTAGGGTGTTTGGTTGTATGTTAATATTTTCCAGTATGTTTAGAAAGGTGTAATGAGAATCTTGGGGCATGGTGGGGGATCTGTAGCAAGCTACAATTTGTGTTTTAGTTGCATCTGGAGAATTTCAGATGCATTATGTTGGGCAACTAGCCTGGAGGTGTGAATATCCTAGGTGAATATGAACACTCCTCCACCTTTAGTGTTTCGGTCTTGGTTTTGTGCCCGAAAAGTGTAGTAAGAATTGTAGCCCTGGTATTGCAGGGGTGCTCTCTGGAGCCTTGAACCAGGTTTCAGTTACTGCACAGATATCGATGTTCTCCATTTTTAGGAGTGCCTCGAGAGAGTGCATTTTGAGGTTTAGACTTCTAGCATTGAGTAGCATTACCTTCAGATTTTGCATGCTTGTATCTGTTACAGTGGTGGTTTTATCCTTTGAACCTTGCCTTAAAAAGGCACTATAGGGGTGGCAAAAGCTTTAGCCAGTAACCTGAATCCCAGGGGTGAGAGGTGCAGACCATCTCTGGCAAAGCATCGTGGTTTGTCAATCATGTCTTCCCAGGCAGACAAATACTGGATCCCCTTTGAATGACACCAGAAGCTTAGCCAATTGTTGAAGTCAATAATTTTCTCCTTATACTGTGGTATCATTCTGGGCGAAGGCAGGATGCTACTCAGGGCTAGGGTCATACCTGCCTGGGTCACATGATCCAAGAGCTCTTCCATGTCTCTTTTCATGTAGTCCATGGGGGTACGTCTCAAGTCATTCACTCCAGCATGAACAATGACAGAGTCGTATTTGTACTTGTTGTGGAGTGATTTGAGTGCATGCATTACGTGGCGGATCCTGGCACCCGACAGGCAGCTGACTGTAATTTTCTTCTTTTTCAGCCTGGTGAGTGGGACATCAGTGTGCCTGACTATAGAGTCACCTATGACTAAAGTGTTGGGTACATTGTCTTGCCTTAGGGGCTGTTGTTGGGTGGCACACTGGTGTTGTGAGCTGTGTGTCACTTTGGTTGTGACTGGTGTTTGTTTGCGTTTCGGCTTCGGAGGTCCTTGTTGCTTGGGCAGGTTAATGTTAAGGGCCTCCGCATATGTGGGTTTAGTGTTGCTATGTGTGGGTGTTGATGGTGTGAGTTTTGAAGGGCTATGAGTTGCTTGAGGTGTAATGCAGGTGTTAACCTTCTCCTCTTGACTGTCTAGCACAATCTTGGCCAGGGAGAGCTTTGCTTCCAGTTTGGCTATGTAAGTGCATCTCTCGCAGGTTGTAGTGTTGGAAGGTAGGAGGAGAGGATTGTCTGTGTACATGAGGCAGTTGACCCATTGCCCCAGTATGCCAGATTCACCAGGTGGACAGGAGAAATTACCAGAAGCTGACCCTTGGACATGCCTGTTTAGGTGCTTTTTTGTGAAGTTTAAGAGCTGTTTTCCCTTACCTTTGCAAGGTACTTTACAATTATAGGCTGTTTAGTGCCTATGATTATTTTTTCCTTATTGACAAGGAGAGCTGAGTGATTGTATCAGTTTCAGGCTTCCTAGTGCTTTCCAGCAGGTTCTAGAGCAAGTGCTAGTCACAGGGGTTCAGATTTTTAGTGCTACTACTGAGAAACCAGCTAGTTCTAAGGGAAAATTTGAAGAGCAGACTTTCTGGCACCTGGAATAGTTTAACTGTAGCCTCGCAGTGCTGCACAATGTGAAAAATGTGCAAACACACGTGTTTTTAAGCCAGAAAGTTGAAAGGGATAGAAATCAGCTCAAAAAGGCTAATAAAATTACAATTTCAGAGCTGGAAACCGCTCCTCTAGTGTTAGATAGGCAGTACAATCCTCACCTGTCCCACTGGTAAGCAGTAGGACTTCCCTCTACCACAGCAAGGTCTGGATAGCTCTGAGCACAGAAAATAAAGTCCTGAGACAAGCAAAGCCTGGAATATGGACTGGTTGGAAAAGGTGGGAAACGAGCAAACAGGATAGTATTTTTTTTTTGTTGGAACAGGCTAAACAATGCAATAATACAGTAAATAAACACAGAAAAAGCTAACACACTTGAGTGTGTAGTCCTAAACAGTAAATGCAATTAAAACTCTACAAAATTAGCAATTTAAAACTTTTTAAATGAAGCAAGGCAAGTGCACAACTGAAAAACGACTTAATAGGCAGTAACACAGCAGAATAAGTAGCTAGTTTACATATACAGAGAAGTCTATATATACAGAAAAACAGCTAAAACACACAACACTTCAGATGCAGTGCAACCTAGACCACTTGAGTTGTAGCAATATTAAGGCAATTACAGTTATAATAAATGCTCTAAAATATACTCTATATTTCCAAAATGTTTGAGAAGCACAGTCAGAACACAAGGAGATTCAGACAAAAAATTTTTTTTTTGAAAGGGAAAAAGGAGAAACAGAAGGCCTTATCAAATGTTCTCTCTATATTCAGTAGAATGAGCTAATGACACTAGACTGGGAGGAGTGTCCCAGATCAGATTTACAGTAGGGGAGGGAAACTGCAAAGCCACCAAGTATAACAGCAAGACACCAACAGTGAGGGAGGGTGGGGACAATACTAAAGCTATTAGCCTACAGACAATAAGCACTACAGAAAGCCACAAAATGAAAGTTTTTAAACAGATAAAGGAGTAATGATACTATACAGAATGCTTTTAACTGCAAGCAAATCATTTACCTGTGAAGATTAGTTAATAGCAATGAAATACACTCAAAAACTATGCAGCAGGCAATAAAAAGTGCTATATATATAAATTGCTAGAAACAATAATCAGTATAAATAATAAAAAAAAAACATGATACTTATATATCTCAGCTAAGAGTTGTAGTCAACACCTCTCCTCAACTCTGCTCAGTGTGTATAGACAGAAACCCTCTCAAAGTTAGGGCTTAAATACCAGAAGATACAACCTTAGACACTTTTTTTTTTCTTACAAAAACACAAAAGAACCAGCCCCCACTAGCCAGAAGCCAATTAACACAATCTAGCCAAGGTAAAGAAAGGCTTCAGATAATTCAAGATGGCCTGTTCATGTGCTTTGAACAATCACTGTATAAACAAACAAGTCCAGAGCCAGCAACTCTGAAGTAGGCCAATACTAAAGCTATTAGCCTACAGACAGTAAGCAATACAGAAAGCCACAAAATGAAAGTTTTTAAACAGATAAAGGAGTAATGAGACTCGACAGAATGCTTTTAACTGCAAACAAATCAGTTACCCATGCAGATTAGTTAATAGCAATGAAATACACTCAAAAACTATGCAACAGGCAATGAAAAGTGCTATATATAAATTGCTAGAAACAATAATCAGTATAAATAATAAAAAAACAGGATACTTATATATCTCAGCTAAGAGTTGTAGTCAACACCTCTCCTCAACTCTGTTCAGTGTGTATAGACAGAAACTCTCTCAAAGTTAGGGCTTAAATACCAGAAGATACAACCTTAGACACTTTTTTTTTACAAAATCACAAAATAACCAGCCCCCAGTAGCCAGCAGCCAACTAACACAATCTAGCCAAGGTAAAGAAAGGCTTCAGCTAATTCAAGATGGCCTGTTCATGTGCTTTGAACAATCACTGTATAAACAAACAAGCCCAGAGCCAGCAATTCTTATCTAGGACAATACTAAAGCTATTAGCCTACAGACAGTAAGCACTACAGAAAGCCATAAATTAAAGTTTTTAAACAGATAAAGGAGCAATGAGACTCAACAGAATGCTTTTAACTGCAAACAAATCAGTTACCTGTGCAGATTAGTTAATAGCAATGAAATACACTCAAAAACTATGGAACAGGCAATAAAAAGTGCTATATATAAATTGCTAGAAACAATAATCAGTATAAATAATTGAAAAAAAAAACAGGATACTTATATATCTCAGCTAAGAGTTGTAGTCAACACCTCTCCTCCACTCTGCTCAGTGTGTATAGACAGAAACCCTCTCAAGGTTAGGGCATACATACCAGGAGATACAACCTTAGACACTTTTTTTTTACAAAAACACAAAAGAACCAGCCCCCACTAGCCAGCAGCCAACTAACACAATCTAGCCAAGGTAAAAAGGATTCATCTAATTCAAGATGGCCTGTTCATGTGCTTTGAACAATCACTGTATAAACAAACAAGTCCAGAGCCAGCAATTTCGAACTAGGCCAATGCTAAAGCTATTAGCCTACAGACAGTAAGCACTACAGAAAGCCACAAGATGAAAGTTTTTAAACAGATAAAGGAGCAATGAGACTATACAGAATGCTTTTAACTGCAATCAAATCAGTTACCCATGCAGATTAGTTAATATCAATGAAATACACTCAAACTATGCAGCAGGCAATAAAAAATGCTATATATTAATTGCTAGAAATAATAATCAGTATAAATAATCGAAAAAAACAGGATACTTATATATCTCAGCTAAGACTTGTACTCAACACCTCTCCTCTACTCTGCTCAGTGTGTATAGACAGAAACCCTCTCAAATGACTGCATACCTGCCCATACACCACAATAGGGGTAATGTCTTGACTCAGGGCCCCTGCCTCTGCGTAACCTGTGTGAATCTGTACAGCTGTGAGGTATTGCCATAGCAATATAAGGCCATACTGTCATGTTGATGGATGTACAAGTCTGAGATCCTCTGCCAGCACTGTACCAAGGTGCTGAACCAGATACACAACACCAGCAGCAAGTGTCTGCAGCTCTCCCTCTAGAATGGCATAACCTACCATGAATATGTAGGCATCTGCCCACAATACCACACACAGCTGTAGTCATCATTGTCCCTCAAGACATCAATGTGAACAGGAATGTTCACCTGACAGTACATGAGGAAAGAAAACATCAGAGTGTATAACAGTACACATCTGAATATCTCTGCTAACAGCAGTACCATCTAGCTACAGCAGCACAGACACAATCACCTACAGTACACACTATCCCCTGCACACTTTGTCCCCATATTGCCAAATGATTGATGGAAACCCTGCAGAAACAGTTTGCTACCTGTAGGTGTACAACACAAAGGTCTGCACTGGAGTACAAACTACCTGGAATCGATCCACACATTCAGTACAGAAGGGCATACTGGGCATACTCACACACTTAAACAAATGAAGCCCATGCCTGCAAACAACAGTGGACCAGACATATATGGCAGTTGCAGATGTTAGTGCAGACACTCCTCAGTATGTACCACTCATGTTTTGCACACACAGTGGATAGGAATACAGACATATATCCAAGGACAACACACTATAATAAGCCAAAAGTAGACATACATAGATGTGTGGAAGAGAGTGACTGTGACAAGGAGCCATCCATTATGAGGCCTATCCCACCCAGCACACAGCCAAATGGCTACAACCACATGAGGTTCAGATGTCACTGACTGTAGACATTAGCCACCAGTATCTGTCAGCATTACAGACTATATGGTGCAAGTGCAAGCTGTGCAACATGACCATACAAGGAAGTAATCATCTAGCAGCTGTGTACATGTACCTCTGGAATATAACCCTGAGTGTGCCCGCATGTTGTGTGTCAACCTCTCTATGAATGGGTTATGGCCCATGCACACACACTGCCCTCCCCATAGCCCTACTATGACAAGCCTGCTTAGGTCATCCACTTTGAAATACACCTTTGGGAAAGTTGTATCCCAGTAATCTCCATGGTGCACCCTATAACTGCATACTACTGTAGTGTGATAAATTAGATAGGTAAGAGTTCTAATCCCAGACATAGCAATTGTGTGTGTCTCTGTCTGTGTAGAGAGCAATGTATTTTAGGCTAGTCACACTCAGTACAATTCAAATGCCCTATTTTGGCAAGGCTGCTATTGTCATTCGCTGTGGAATACACCTTTCAGAAAACTGTAGCCCAGTAATCTGCATGGTGCATCCTATAACTGCATACTGCTGTAGTGTGATAAATTAGGTAGGAGTTCTAATCCCAGACATGGCAACTGTGTGTGTCTCTGTCTGTGCAGAAAGCAATTGTTTTTAGGCTAGTCACACTCAATACAATTCAAATGCCCTACTTTGGCAAGGCTGCTGATGTCATTCACTGTGAAATACACCTTTTGGAAAGCTGTCACCCAGTAATCTCCATGGTGCGTCATATAACTGCATATTGCTGTTGTGTGATAAACTAGTTAGGTAGGAGTTCTAATCCCAGACATGGTAACTCTGTGTGTGTGTCTCTGTCTGTGTAGAGAGCAATGCTTTTTAGGCTAGTCACACTCAGTACAATTCAAACGCCCTACTTTGGCAAGGCTGCTGATGTCATTCACTATGAAATACACCTTTCAGAAAATTGTAGCCCAGTAATCTCAGTGGCGCATCCTATAACTGCATACTGCTGTAGTGCGATAAACTAGTTAGGGAAGAGTTCTAATCCCATATATGGCAACTGTGTGTGGGTGTGTGTCTCTGTCTGTGTAGACAGCAATGCTCTTTAGGCTAGTCACACTCACTACAATTCAAATGCTCTACTTTGGCAAGGCTGCTGATGTCATTAACTGTAAAATACACTTTAGGAGAAGGAGTACTCCAGTAATCCCAGTGCTGCATCCTATAACAGCTTCATGCTGTAGTGTGATGTAGAACTCTGGTAGGGGTTCTATTCCCCCACACGGCAGTTGTGGATGTTTTGTGTGTGTTTCTATGTCTGTGTAAGGAGCAATGCATTTTAGGCTAGTCACACTCACTACAATTCAAATGCCCTACTTTGGCAATCCTGCTGATGTCATTCACTGTGAAATACATATGTGGGGAAGGAGTACACCAGTAATCCCTGTGGTGCGTTCTATAACAGCTTCATGCTGTAGTGTGATATAGAACTCGGGTAGGGGTTCTATTCCCACACAGGGCACTTGTGGATGTTTTCTGTGTGTAGGGAGCAATGCATTTTAGGCTAGTTACACTCACTACAATTCAAATGCCCTACTTTGGCAATCCTGCTGATGTCATTCACTGTGAAATACACCTTTGAGGAAGGAGTACTCCAGTAATCTCTGTGGTGCATCCTATAACTGTGTAGTGCTGTAGTGTAATATACTAGTTAGGTAGGAGTTCTAATCCCAGACATGACAGTTTTTTTGTATGTGTGTGTGTGTGTGTGTGTGTGTGTGTGTGTGTGTGTGTGTGTGTGTGTGTGTGTGTGTGTGTGTGTGTGTGTGTGTGTGTATGTGTGTGTGTTTGTGTGTGTCATTCGTATCCTATGTGGAGGTGGTTGTGAGTGTGTAACAACTGGACTCAATGTGGAGCAGGTTTTGCAAAATTTTTATATGGTGGCTCTAGTATATATCACAATGTCCACCATACAGGGATAACAGATGTGAAATAGCCAAGAGGCTGGAGTGCAAATCCATACCCCTACATGTGACATCAAGGCCAAGTGAACAATGTTAGCAACCCTTGTGTTACCCAGAGAACACTCTCAACCCATGTCTCATACACACACACACACACACACACACACACACACTTGGCTAGGCAACAGCCGCTATGTTGGTAGTCCCCTGCATATTGTCCACTGATAGTAACCATGGTGTGATTGCAGTGAGCTACAGAGGGCATGACACCCTGTTTATGAGTCCAATAGGCATGTACATGCTGACAGTGCACCTCCCCCATGTTCTCCACTGGACACCATCAACACCTGTGGTGCCATCAAATGTGACCCACCATGCCTGGAAAGCATGCCCTGTATGGACAGATGCCACTGACACAAGGGAATACATGTATCATGCTATCAATGTAGGTGCAGGGTCAACTAGCTGTCTATTAACAGTTCCTGCCACATGAGGCCAGGACTGGCACATATGATGATAACAATCTGTGTACACAACATGGGCCAGACACCCCAAGTACAGTTCAACATGTCACTGTACAAGCATGTGGGAGCTGTGTACATCCCAGACACTGTCCATGTCATGGACTAAGGAACACATAACATGGCAAGCAATGCATGGCATTGGCCATACACAATAGTCACCCAGGTGACTGGATGGTGAATACAATGCCCACCTTTGTGGGCAAATCCAGACACTACACCCCTGAGCCACAATGCAGACCATTGTCATGTGGCCTGATACCAAGGTATACCCATCACCTAGCCTTGTATAGCCATCTGGCACAGTTGACCACTACACACGCATGAAGTAATGCACCCATGTATGTCAGTACTGGCAGCCTGTGTCTGTGTGTGTGTTGTATGATGCATATGACTGCATTTGCACTCACTACAACCCCATTGGCATACTGAAGCATGCTGTCTGATGTCAGACACCTCCACATACCCTTTGCCCATATAACCTCCGTATGACCCCTGTGGTGCATGTGATACCTGCACAGTACTGTGTTGTAGCAATCTCACTAGTGATGAGTTGTATTCCTGGCCCTGCCAAGTGTGTCAATGTGTGTGCATCCCTGTGAGAGTGTGGCTGTGTTGATGCTGACACCTGTTCATGCAGACAGGCACATGTACTACACCTACTGTATAGCTACCATATCCCCATTGCAGATGTCACTGACCATCACATATACATTTTGAGGGCTCCTCAACATGTAACCTATGCAGCACATCCAATAACTGCATAGACATGTGATAGCACTACATAGTCATTAGGGGGTTTGATACCCTGTACTGGTAGGTGTGTGGCACAAATATGCTTAAGTCTTACTCTTCCACCCCTCCCTGACTTTTCTTTGCCTCTGTCTGCCTCTCTCAATCCCTCTCTGGTGGATGTGGAGACTTACACCTGCTTTGCTTAGGCAGCAGCATGTGTATTTTATGTGATGCTCATGATCAGCTGATGGCCTCTGCACGAATTGCAGCCCACCTCTTGCTGATTGCATGTGGAACAGCTGTGGTAACATTCTCATAGTCAATTGCATGGAAACACACTCCAGTATCTAGGGACATCATGTTAGTGTTGGGCCTTTTCATTCACTGTGAGCAGTAACTCGATCTGTTGTTTGGCAAACAGCATCTCAAATGTATTGAGGATTTACCTCTAACAACATACACTGTGGAAACAGGCCAACACACAGGAGGGGGGTGTGCCTGACCTGACTACAGACTGTAAGTGCTGCTATACTGCATTTGGAGCAATGTTGGTTTAACAGAGTGTGTGTGGATATGGCTGTCCTAAATGTTTTAATACCTGCCATGTCAGTGCTATGTTTATGAGGAAACCCCCATCTGTAGGGTCATCTGCAGACTGGGCAGTGTGTGGTGCCTTTTGCTTCATGTGTTACCCACAGAGTACCTATCTGTGAACTGCAGAAGGTAGTGTGAGGATTGCAGTCTGTAGATGGTGACAGCCATGAGAGTTACTGACTTCATATCCCTCGTAGGACATATGTTGCAACACATCCTGTTACAACAGTAAATGTATGAGGTTATCACAGCAACATGTTAATATTGGCCCTGTGTATGTGCCTCCAGCCACAACTCTGTCAACCCTTGTACACATGTCATGCAGTAAGAGGTGCATATGTGCTGTACACCATAATTAGTGACATCATATCTGATAACAGGCCAGTGAGATATCAGACTGCTACACATGTTAGGTATTACAGGGGTTATATTTGATGACATAACCTGGACATTCTGTGGTTGTGTGTACAGTATTGAGGTCTGTGTACTTATGGTGACTGTTAACAGTGTGTGTGTTGTTAATATGTACTTTGGCCTGTGTACAGACTGTGGTAGATGTCATTGTTCTTGGTCCTGTTCTATCTGATGTTACATGCTGCTCCACTGTATGTTGAGTTTTCAGGATTTAGAACTTTCAGGATTGTGGTCTCAGGATTTTGGGCTTTCAGGATTCTGTAGGGCTGATATATATATATATATATATATATATATATATATATATATATATATATATATACATATATATATATATATATATATATATATATATATATATATACAGATATATGTATGTATAGATATACATATATGTATATATAGCTACATATATATATATATATATATATATATATATATATATATATATATATATATACATCCTATGTGTACAGATATGCCTAGTTATGTTGGTATATAAAAACTCCAACTCCTGAAAATTCAAAATCCAGAAAACACACAGGATACCAACACTTATTATATTCCAGCAAAAGTACATACAGAAACAAATGAAACACAAACCATACTACTCTTCTCCAAGTATAACCAGGGGGCAAGCCCCCCTGCATATAGTTGAAGGGGGATATGTTTCTGTATGTACTTGTGCTGGAATATAGTAAACGTTGGTATCCTGTGTGTTTTCAGGATTTTGAGTTTTCAGGATTTTGAGTTTTCAGGAGTTTAGTCTCAGGATTTTGGGCTTTCAAGAATATGTATATATATATATATATATATATATATATATATATATATATATATATATATATATATATATATATATATATATATATATATATATATATATGTGTGTGTGTATATATATATATATATATATATATATATATATATGTGTGTGTGTGTGTGTACATACGAAGAGATGTGCACATGGCCATATATATGTAGCACTATACAGATGTGTATACAGATATATGTATGAGTATACATGTGCATGTACATGTAGACATATATAGACCTATTATATGTATATAACCATATTCCTGTCATGTGTAAAGCTCATGGTTGTGTATACCCTCCCAGATGTATCTCACCGTATGTATCTGCTATGTGTGCATTATGATAAAACAACATATGTGATGCAACAGTCATATTAATAATAAGGACTACACAATTTAGGAAGTAAAGGCAGTTGTTCAGTACTGCACAATATGTGTATTGACAGCTATATTGGTAAAACATTAGCTGTCTTCACAGTGGTCATGGCGTAGTGCTTAAGTGTTGTGACTGTAATGCACAGGGTTCTGGGTTCAAGGGCTGTTCATTTTTTTGCTGGGCAGAACAAGGGCTATCAGATACAGAGTGGTTAAGGCAGTTTTGAGCAGCTTTAAGTGGGTTTGTGCAGGTTTGCATGAAGCTAAACGGTGCTAAGCTATGAGTAAACGTTTGGGTGCTTCTACAGTGTAAGCATTGCTTACCAGTGCACAAATCAGCTCAGCCATTATATTGCAGCAATGTTGATACTTGCTAAGCATGGCTTAGCCCTGGTAACCAGGTCACACTACCCAGTCTGATAACATTGCAGGATACTCACATCTGTAATAAGTGTATGTAATGCCATGTACAATACATGTGCCTATGTGCTGTCATTACAGTAGCAAGGGGTGTGAGTGTCATGTGTGGGACACAGATGTATATGTGACCTGTACAGCACTGTTATCCATGTGAATGTGCTAAATACAGCGGTATTAGGCCAGGGTACATGCTGTCCCACTGGCATGTAGTGTATCATGGCAGTACTACTGTTGACAGTGCTTACCTAGGCAAGAGCAGAGTGCTAAATGTAGCACTGACAACAGGCACACCTGTATGCGTAGCTGGACACTGAGGCCTCCCTGTTGTATCCCTGATGTGTGAGCTGTGTCACACTATATAACCCTTACTGGGTAATGATCCGACATGTGGAATGTAACTGTAGACTACCGTATGTACAGCACATGTTAGTGAGGGCTTGTGACATGTAGTTATGGCATACATATTGTTGTCAAACATCTCTCTGTCAACACACCCATCCTACTGCATAACTACTTGCAAAACTGATGACTGTCAGTCTCTGTACAGATGTGCAGATGACAGGTATCCAGCTTGGATATGTACAGGCAACCTAAGCTTGATTGACACTGACATGTCTGTCCAGCTGTGTAAGAACTGGCACATATAGGAGATGTCACCCTGTACTCACCACATGCCACAGGTACCACCAACTACACTATCACAGTCAGCAGAACATGCTTGGGTACAAGGTCTCCATCACAGACACTAACCATGTGTTGTAATGCATGTTGCATACATGTCAACTTGATCACCTCAGTGGCCATGTGCTGGTGGCACCTGGAGGATTGGCTGATGCATGTCATTTTTAAACTGAGGGTCACCACAGTAGTGACTGTCAATAGATTGCCTGCTGCCACCTGGCAGATGGAAGGATACCACTGTACACACAACCTCTACACAACCCATCTCTCCTTGGAGAATAGCTAGGTAGATGGTTATGACCACCTACAGCGATGCACCCTTGTAGTGACACATGTGTATGTGTGCATGACTGAGTATAGCATTGTCTGTGTGTTAGCACACCTGTACTTGGGAATTCCATGAGGGCCTTCACACCCAATGCAACACCCATTGCCATAGTCAGTTGTTGCTGCTGCTGTATGGGACAATACGTGTACACTGTTAAGCTCCTCCCCATACTGGCTACACGAGCCTTGCAGTACCAGCACTACAGTGTTTCACAAATGGGTTGATAGGCATGGGATACCCATTGTGTTCTGGCATGTGTGTTGTAGTTGTGCATGTCCGTATATCCGTAGGGTACAGCATTCCATGGCCACATACTCCTATTACAATACCCATTGCCACACAGTAGTACAGATAGTGTTGTTGCTGCCCATAGATGAGGCATGACAATGCAACACCCTCCTACGAATACGGCATATGCATGAGATGCACATCCCTGTAGTACCAATGTTGGGGTATACTATGGGTTGTATTGCAGTCATGTCCAATGTGTGATGGTGGGTATGGCAGAGTGTCATCATGGATTTCAGGGAGTACAATATCCACTGGGGAATTTGGGTGCTGTGTACACTGTCATTACACCAAGGTACACCCAGTATATATCCCATGTACCACATTATGGTTACCACTGTCATCATCAACCATACAGGTACCTGATACCACAATCCAGGCTAGTTATGCATGTGCTGTGTGCATCCTACCTGTAACACATTGGACACACGGTCAAGTTAGTTAGCAGTGATAGGCCCTGGTATCTCACATGTGTGTCCGGCTGTTATGTGTCTGTTAATGTGTATATGATGGCATGTCACACTACGTATTGTCTATATACACCCATTACCTCCCCATTAGCATATTGTACATGTCTGGGGAGTTTCTGCCTGTAACATGTAACCTGGGAAACACCTCACCCTAAACGCTGCGTGGTGTGTGCAATGTAAGTCACACACTTCAGTATCACTGCATAGCTAGGTAGGGGTCTAGTCCCAGTGTTGCCAAGTAACAGTATGCATGTATGTGGATGGGTCTACATCAGGTTGCAGGGTATACACACCTCAGCAGGTCACCTGTCCATGTGGCACAGGTAATAACTGTTTTAGTAACCTGTGACATGTGTTCAACTATACTCCAGATATGTCACAGCCATAGTGTCACCACAGTGCCATACTCCATTGTGGAATATGACTGCAGACCATCCTCATGCTGACACATGTACACCTACAACACAAATGGATAACATTATAGGGACCGGAATCAGCCAGTGTTACTAACAGCTATAATGCATCATTGCTGGACTGCCACACTACCTGCCATGTATGCATTACACTGCACTCCTTACAACATGTTACACTGCAGTACTGTGGTACACTGTAGTACAGTCACCATGTGCATCAGAACCATATTAGCCTATCACTGCATTAATGGTATGGATGAAAGGGTTGTGGCACAGGTATCATCATATGCACAGGGCATCTGTGTGCTGACACATGTACACCTACAACATGAATGGGTAACATGATAGAGACCACAACCAGTGTTACTAACAGCTATAATGCATCATTGCTGGATGGCTACACTACCTGCCATATATGCATTACACTTTACTCCTTACAACATGTTACACTGCAGTACTGTGATACACTGTAGTACAGTCACCGTGTGCATCAAAACCATATTAGCCTGTTCCTGCATTGATGGTATGGATGACAGGGATGTGGCACAGGAATCATCATATGCACAAGGTGTGATGTTGGTTTGCCAGAGGGCGAGGCTGAGCCATACATTTGACACCATGTATGTGGGTGAGGGGTGTACTGTGGTATGCTGATCATGGTGCTGTGGTGTGTGCAGGTATGGGGTTGCCCTAGGTGTGTTTGCATAGTGTGTGGGTATGAATGCACACAGTTCTGCCATGTGGCTGCCCTACACAGGTTGATTTGGACAGCTGCAGACCATACCTGGCAGGGTGTGCAGTTCATTGCCTCTGGCCATGGACACATGGACTGTGCCTGCCAGGGGTTCCATCTGCACATCCAGGTACAGGCCTCGATGTGCTACTCTCACCTGATGATGAGAAATGTCTGCTGGTATCAGGTCCTTCCTGGGACTGGCCAGGACCACGTGCTCGTGGCCTGCTGTGGTGTGGTGTGGCCAGCACCCCCCTCATAGTGCTGAGGCTGGTACTGCAACTACAGGGGGCCCTTGGTGTCCTAGCATGTCCACATTGACTGCCAGCTGTTGTCGTTGCTGGCCTAGATACACGTGGCCATCACCGCACTCCCACCACACATTCAAGCATGGACAGACCACGGTCAATGAGGGCCATCATCTCACCAGACCGTCTGTCCATGAACTCAGTTAATCCATGGATGGCACCAGCCAGTTCACGGGTGTTGTCACTTGCAGATGTGAGAGCAGCCCTCTGCAGCCTCAGGCCCTGTCTGGTGTAATGTTATATACGTGCCTGCGCCACTATGACAGCCTGCAACATGCACCTGCTGGTACCAGCTATGTTGCCTCTGCCAGGGGCATGATGTCCAGCGGCCCTACCATGAGCACCCTGGGACATCTGCCTATGTGGTGCCCTGCTAGACAACCGGCTATGCCTGCTGCAACCAGACACAGTAGGCATGGATACCACACTTTCCTGTGCACTACCACCAAATGATTGGGTGTGTATAGGCACTGAAACTGTGTGCAGGGTGAGGGTTGCTAAAAGAGGGATGTCAAAAGTTGGCACAGTGTCAGCCTCTGACAACCCCACCTGTGCTTCAACAGTACTATCATCGTCTTCGGTGTCTCTATGGACACCAACATCAGATTGTATGCAGGAGGGACCCTGACCCACCTCGCCACTTGTGGGGGAAAACAATAAACACACTTTAAAACCTGTACAGCATTGCCTAACAGTGCACACACACACACACACACACACACACACACACACACACACACACACACACACACACACACACACAAACAAACCTCCGTAATACCTACCTGTCCATGGCATCACAGACAGTCCCACATGTAGGGTCTATGTGGTACACTATCCTGCATCACACTTGTTAACTTACACACATTGATATCACACTTTAACATATCAGTCCTCTAAATGCCTACACAAGTAATCACATCACAAGACTTGTTACTACTTTACCTGCCTGACCTGTGTGTAGTGGTTTTACATGGCCTCACTGCTGTCATTCGATATGCACACTCTCTATGTCCGGATATTATAAGCATGGCCCCTATATGTGTGTGGGCTACTATGTTCTATCCATAATATCACGCAAGGGTATGTTATGTGTATGTAATGCTCAGTACATACCAGATATGCTGCTCATGCAGCCTATCATGTGACAACTGTAATATCTGGATACTCTCACTGGTGTTGACTAGTGCTTCCCCAATGCATCTGTAGTGCTGCATACGTGGGTTGTAGATGACCTGTCTGCTGAATGCGATATTAAGGGTGTACCTTGTGTCTACCTTCTCTCTCAGTGCCTGTTCCATGCTACAGACCATATTATACTATCAGCTGTCCCGTGATTACACACATGACAAGTATTCCTGGTGTGTAATGTGGCAGTCCATGTACTGCATGATCCTAGAGGGAGGTACTGCTGTATGAACACCCCATAATCACGCATGTGCATACATGACCAGCAACACAATTACACACACATGCACACAAGCATCTTACATGAATCAACCTCCTTCCATTTCACCAGAGTGACCCTACAGACAAACTGACTATCCACCAGGATGCCCACACACATACAGGTGAGGTTGCACAATGCATAACATATGGTACCTGACAGCATGCAGTCCAGCTATAGACAAGCCATGCTGGCAACAGTATACATGTGTGTGATGCATGTGCTGTGTCACTAGGTAAAGCCCTTTCCCCTGGATACCACTGCGCCCATGAACATGCACCTGTTCTGCACCCTGCCATGTACTGTGCACCACATCTCATAGGTGTATTGCCCATTGCTGAATGTGTACTACTGTGTCAGTTATGTCAGCTTCAATGCTCACAGTCCCTATGTTTTCCAGCAACACATACCTGGTATGATATGTGGAAAGATGTCATTTGTGAATGCCTTATGTCTGATGCACAGCTCTCAACATCAGTGGACCATGTATGACCAATCCAATGCTCTTACACTGACAACCATCAGAGTACACGATGGCTATGGGGGTGTACACACCTTTATTGATTTGATGCACCTATCCTTGATCTGCCATGGGACCACATCACCGCATATCTTAGCAGCACATGAGCCCGATATGTGACATATATCCTGTACTTTCACATGCAGTGTCTATGGAATGTGTTCAGTGTGCAGATGCTGATCGCGATGCATACTCACCATGTGGGCATATGTATGCACACCCTTATTATGACTGTTTATCGCATCTCTTGTTGTGTGTACTACATCAGTCACTACTCCTGGCAGGGGTATACCAGCTTGGGCCATCTGAATTTGCCAGTGTATGTTCAGTCTGCCCTACACATGTCCACTATTCTGAATAATTGCAAGGTCTACTCATATGCACATCCCTTGGTGTTCACACACTGCCGTCACTATTGCTGTGGGGGTAGGGTTAGGGCTGCAACAGGTCCTGAACCTGACTATGTGCAGATAGAGCCATTCCTAGCATCCTGCAATGAACTGATGTGTCATGTTGACACCCCCCTCCTTCAGCCTTTTTGCAGGTGCATGACAAATAAGCCCTACACATGTGTATCACTTTGCAGTGACCCATACACTGAACACTACATGTTACAGCCTAGTCTCAGCTGATAATGTGGACTACTGTAATGCCTTATGCCATAGTGTATCTCTGCAGCATTGTCCTACATGTATATACACTGGTGTTGTACTGTATATGGGTGTTGTTCTGAACATGTGCCTACTGTAGGCCATGTCTCCCACCATTATTTTACTCCATGTGGACACATTCCACAATGACAGGCTGTTAGTTATCATGTCTGACATACCCTTCCAATACCCCATCATGATCACCCCTGTGATGCCGTGCATTTCACAGCAACAATACATGCACATGTACAGCATGCATTCTGGGTAGGTGTGTTAGATGTGTGCATGGAATATACCATCACCATTACATGCTCGGCGTGTTGGCAAGCATCTACATAAACCATACTCACCAGCTACAGGCTGCTGCCTTGGTGGTATCCTGGAGGGACCTACATAAGAGGGTGAGAGATGCAAGGTCAGTGGCCACAACTGTGGCAGTGCTACATGGTGGGTGCAGTATTACAATGCAGCAACAGTATATTTCCACAATACTGCCACATATGGGCATCTGTTTATCACTACTATGCAGCAACACAATATATCTACGACATGTCAGATATGCATGATGTACCTGTACCGATGTGGATGTATAAGTGACAGTGGTCTACTGATGTGCCCTGTGGCCTTATCTGCACACTCCTTGGCCAGTGTGTGGGTGGCACCCACCTCCACAGAGATGTCTGGCAGTTGGTGGCTGGGCGGGATGGGCAGGTGCCACGAGGCTGGCCAGGAGCTCCTCCACACATGTCAGGGGGGATGGATGGCATGGCCTCCCCTGTGGCGAGGTGATCCCCCTAGACTGCAGCAGCAAGCTGACTGGCATCATGAAGCAGGTCAGTACAATGATGCCGGACCTGCTCATAACTGCGGTTGTGCAGTCCAAAATCATTGACCCTGTGGACTAGGTCATTCCACAGGGAGGTCCACTCCTGCTGGTCATGGGCAGCCCAGCCAAACAGCATAGGGTAGTGCTGGATTAAATACATGAGCAGCACTTCAGTTTCGGCAGCTGAATATGTTGGTAGCCGTGCATGTGACATCTTGGCTGAAAGACATAAAGATGGAGACGTGTTTGAGCAACTCATACAGCAAGGTTACCACAGTTCTTCATACACATCTCTGTCACCACCTCCCACCATATCATCCACAACAAACTGTACACACAACTCATTAGGTATGGCTACAGCTTACCTACCAGTGGGACAATTATTGTATTGTACCACACTTTCTGCTATGTGTTTGTAGCCATGTTCCCTTTGTGGACACTATCATTGCTGGCCTGTTACAGACTATTCACCTGCTTGCCATTGTCAGGGTCACTATGGTTCCACATATGCCTGTGGTATGACTGCTTTGTGATTGCTGCACATCTGACATTCTGTGTTATTGGGGATATCTATGCATGCTGTTGGACATGTTCCTGGATTTTGTAGACTATTACTACCAACATATGTTCCATAAAAGTGACACAATAGCATGTATATGTACTATTGCCCAGCAGAACAACCTCTCCAAACCCATCTGCCCATGTCACCTGGCCACATCACATGTGTGTCCTACCCTGGGATGTCCTCATGTACTGATCCAGCAATACCACCAGTTGGAACCAACCCAGGGGATGTTGTTCCCCCTGGGGGGCACACACACAGATATGTTCCAGTCCCCTGAGGTCAGGTCCAGGGTCTCTTCCATAACGGGCTCCCAGACACATGTGGGATGTGCTACATAACTCTGAGGCACCCAGTGCACATTCACAGGGCCGACATGCTACTCCTGCTCAGCCTCCAGGCTGGGCACCTTCAGGACATGGACTACTGTTGTTAGTAGCAGTGGGTGGGAGGCTTGTTCCCAATATGCCCATATTGAGGCCCACGGGGCATGCAAATCACAGACCACACACACCATCCAGGGTGTTTACCCACCACATGTGTCACATACCACCCCTGTAGACTCTCCTCTATATCTACCAACCCTGACCACCTCCACAACTATACCTGCCATACTTCCCCATATTCCCATTCCATACTTCACAGACGAGGGCAATATGGTCCCAACAAGGGGTTCACATGTGACATACCCGTCCATGTTGCACACACTGCCAGCTGTAGATATCTGTGTGTATTGCTATGTGTGCTGCTTCCACACACATAGCATGCAGCACTGTGGTAGTAAGTAAGGGGACATGTATTTACATACATATATGTTTGTGTGTGTGTTTGTATATATGTAGACATGTGCATATAGTTATACATCTATATATGTTTAGATATATGTGATGTATATATGTGCTCATATATATGTCTACACATGGGTATCTGTATATTTGTGGACATACATGTGTATATATATATATATATATATATATATATATATATATATATATATTTATATATTATATATGTGTACATATGTACACATATGCATACCTATATGTGGGGTACATTCAGACATCAGGTCTACAATCTCACAACACCTTCCTGCACAGCTGCATAGTTTTGCCTTGCTACAATACAGACAGGTGCCACATATGGACACAGCCTGGCATTAGGGTGTATATGTAGGACCAGATTGCAGGTAACCCTATTACATACCTATGGCATTCCTGCATGCTACATTACAGATTAACCTGAGTATCCTGCAAGGGGTGGGCTGTGGATCCCACATGTCAATCATAATGGCAGTACTTCCACCACCAGCTATTTGCCAAGTAATATACATACTTCCCATTACACAATACACACTATGATGGCTTGTATCTTGTTAGTCAGTGCTGATCTGCACAGTTGACAGCTGTGGCACACAAACCCACAGGGACAGACACTATTGTCTATAGCAGTTGTTCAGTTGAACATCATTACAACAACACCTGATGGCACATATAAATAATTCCACATCATCTATCCCATTATTATGGACTAAATACTACATTCAATTCCATGCATATATACTTCACATACCTGTTGTGGAAATTATGTCTGTTCTGGATAGTTTGCTGGATGTCAGACTTTTGGTTTTTTTTTTTTTTTTTTTTTTTTTTGTTTTTTGTTTTTTGCTGTGGCTTTGTATTTCACCTTCAATTTCACGCACTCTCTCTCTCTCTCGCTCTGTCTCTGTCTCTCTCAGTCTCTCTCCAATAAATGGATTGAGCTGATTTGAATAGATTGCAACATGGATTTTGTAGGTAATGCATATGATCAGGTGATGGCCTCTGCACCAATCAGTGTCCTCCACTTGCTACCTGCATGCAGCTTGCTGTGTAGTACTTCCAATTATAACTGTCATGGCAACCACCTACTATAAATCCCTACATCATGTGGGCATGGTCCCTTTACCTTTCCTGTGTGATGGACACCCTTCCTGTGTGTGGGCATCAGTATTACAGACAGCAGGTAGCAATACCTCTTACAGGATAACCTGCACACTCAAGCCAGCTACATATTTGTAGGAGGTTACAGAACTACAGACAGAGTGTGAGTAGAGTTGTTGTATGCATTGTATAGCACTGGTGTTACAAGGTTTGTGTGTGCATACTAGTTTAACTTGGAATGCAGTCTGTCAGCATAGCTCTCAACTGTGGGCCTATCCTCTTGATGGCCAGAGGTGTGCCTATTATGTTTTGTCTGTCCTCCACACAGGTCTTGTGTCAGATATTTCACTTGCAGTGTGTGTGTTGAGTGCTATCAGTACATGACTATATCCATTTCTGTTTCTAACTTCATATTTCTGACTAAGGGTATATTGCAGACTATCATGTAACACCAGAAACTGGCTTAGTGTATGACAATAGTTTTCCACATATGGGCCTGTGTTCCAGCCGCTGTCCTCCACCTACATACCAGGATTTTCACATACGACATGCTGTCAGGGGTTGTTCTGTAGTGGGCTGTGAGTATGTCATGCTGTCGGTGGGGTTGGGGCCATATATGTGTGGGCTTCACCTACACAATACATTTGTGTCCTTATGCACTCCAGAGGCCAATATATGTAACAGTGGTATATGGCCCTGTATTATTGAGTCTAGGGGAGGATGCACCATAAATAACCTAGCCTGTTACAACATGTGGGGGTATCAGAGGTAAGCTGTCTTAAGGTATCTGGATGTACATTACCATACAATCCACCTTGGGTGAATGCAGGCCTACTGCCTCCTGTCATACAGACTGTTCTGTTTGTCAGTGTGCTTGTGATGGTGTCAGTTATGCCTTGTTATGTAACAGTTACATCCCATTGTGCACCTGAGGTTTTTACACCCTAGGGATTGTGCACACAGTGTATATAGAGGCTGCTGGACTATACATCGGCATTACTTACTGTTGATTGATTGCTATCCTGTGGCCAAGTCTGTCTTTACTATTGTACTACTTGAAGGCCTCTGCCTGGACAGCAACATTTGTAAACCTTTCCAGACTACTGTATTAATATAACTGTTTCACAGTTGCATTACTCTGTTTATATGGATGTCAGCATCTAAACAGCTCTATGACATGGCATATACAACTGTAATAGTACACAAATAAAGCTTTCGCATGTATGCAAACCTGTGTGTGGTGTTATATCCTTTGACCTCTCTGTGGGTATATGTTGCAGGCAACAATTGTCATTTGTATGGGTGGCTCATACAGTGTCCAGTTAGAAAGGTGGTAACTGTAGGCATAATGGCTGTTCCATATTGTGTGCACCTTCTACATATGTATCTTACTATACATATTTCTGCGTGTGTGTGTGTGTGTGTGTGTGTGTGTGTGTGTGTGTGTGTGTAGTTACACACACACACACACACACACACACACACACACACATATATATATATATATATATATATATATATATATATATATATATATATATATATATAAACTGTGTTTGGTCTAATATTGTTACATACTCAAGTGTGCTAGCTTGCACTGCATGTGAATTGTTTTTACTACTGTTTTTGCTACTTTTCTGTAAAAAAGAAAAAAAACTGTAAGCCTGTTTCCTACCTTTCCTGTAACTAGTGCTCCATAGATTCATAGGTTCATAGATTAGTACTAAGCTAACTGCCCTTGCTAGCCATTTTAAGCCTAGCCAATTATCCCTTGCTGTATCCAGGACTGTATGTAAGCTTCTGAGCCCCCCAAGCCTTTCTGTGTTGGAGGGAAGCCTTCTAGCTTATCAGTGGGAGTGGTAAGCACTAGGCAACCTGTCTACCACATAAGGAGTGGTTCTGGCCCAGAAATTGTAGTTATTGGCTGTTTGGGCAATCTCTTCCATCTCTCTCAACTTTCTGATTTGAAAGCCTGCATTTGCACTTGTTTCTGTCCTGTATAGTGCAGATACAGATTCTTAGTTTTAGCACTTACATTTGCTTATTTATGCTCAGCACTTGTTCAGAACTTGTAAGCACTAAATAAGCTACTAATTAGTATAGCACTCAATCTTCCTTATTACCTAGAGGAAAACCTGTACTTACATTTCTCACTTGCTTAGAGAAAATCAGCTCCTGTACTCACTTTCCTCACTTATCTAGATGAAAATATTTTTTTATTCAGGCATGTCCAAGGGTCAACTCCCAGTGTTCTCTCCTGTCTATCTGATGAATCTGGGCATCTTGAGGCAATGTAGAAATTGCCTCATGTGCACAGACAGCCCTCTCCTTCTACCACCCAACACTACAACCTGTGAAAGATGCACTTATCTAGCCAAACTGGAGGTAAAGCTCTCTCCAACCAAGACTGAACTTGACAGTCATGAGGAGAAGGTAAATATTTGCACCACACTCATCACATAGTCTCACTAAATCTACACCACCAAAATCCACATGTAGCACACAAAAAAATTTGCAGAGGCTCTCAATAATAATCTGTCTAAGCAACAGAGACCTCCAAGTCAGAAACGCAAGCAACCTCCATCTCCCAACACAACCCAAATGACACATAACCCATAGACTCAGTGTACCATTCAACCACAGCCATTAAGGCAAAACAACATACCTAACACACTAGTCATAGGTAACTCTATATTCAGGCACACTGATGTCCCACTCACCAGGCTAAACAAGGAGAAGGTTACTGTCAGCTACCTGTCAGGGGCCAGGATTCGCCACATAACCCAGGCAATCAGGTCACTCCACAACAAGTGCAAATATGACTCTGTCATTGTCCATGTTGGTGTGAATGACCTGAGACATACCTCCCTGGACTAAATGAAAAGGGACATGGAAGAGCTCTCCGATCTTGTAGCCCCGGCAGGTATGATCCTAGCCCTGAGTAGCATTCTGCCATCGCCCAGAATGATACTGCAATACAAGGAAAACATGATTGACTTCAACAATTGGCTACACTTCTGGTGTCATTCTAAGGGGATCCAGTATCTGTCTGCTTGGGATGACATGGTCGACAGACCTTGATGCTTTCCCACAGATGGCCTGCACCTGTCGCCCCTGGGATTCTGGATACTGGCTAAGGCTCTTGCTGCCCCTGTAGTGCCTTTTTTAGCAAGGTTCAAATAACAAATTCACCACCATAACAGGAACAGGCAAGCAAAAACTGGGGGTAATGCTACTCAATGCTAGAAGTCTAAATCTCAAAATGCACTCACTCGAGGCACTCCTTAAAATGGAGAGCATCGATATCTGTGCAGTGACTTAGACCTGGTCTAAGGCTCCAGAGAGCACCCCTGCACTACCAGGCTATAAGTTATACCACACATTTTGGCCATATAACCTGGACCGAAACACCAAAGGCAGAGGTGGGTCCATATTCATTAAGGATATCCACATCTCTGGGCTAGTTGCTCAGCATAATGCATCCGAGGTTATCCAAGTGCAACCAACTCTGGGCAAAACTGCAATCCAAATTGTAGCTTGCTACAGATCCTCCACCATGCCCCAGGATTCCCACTCCTCTTATCGTGATGTACTGGAAAATATTAGGGTTCAACCAAACACCCTAATAATGGGTGACTTCAACTACCCCACCATTAACTGGGAAAACTACTCATGTACCAGCTCCTTAGCTCAACGCTTTCTGGAATTCATAAACTCCAATGCCTTGGATCAACTTATCCACACCCCCACCAGGGGCAACAATATCCTAGACATAGTCATTACCAACATGAGTGACCGGTGTTCCACACCTGAAGTCAACTCCTTGTTGGTCCAATCCAACCATAAGCTAATCACCCTTGATATCCACATCCTGCCCCCACCCCCCATTAAGGAAACCACAGTAAAAATTTTCTCCAAAGCCAACTTTATGCTTCTTAAGACAGAAGTGGTGAACTTCATGACACCCATGCAGATGGACAATACAGTTACAACTGCTGAATCCTGCACAAATGCACTCTATAACCATTTACACAAGTGCATGGATCGTGCTATCCCAAACAGAAACAAGACGCTATCCTCCAAAAAAAGGAAGCCAATCTGGTGGTCCCCTGCCATAAACAAACTATACAACAGAAGGAAGAAACTGTTGCAAAAGAGAGTAAAATCCCATGAGTTGAGGAGCTCCCTGGTCAGCCTCAGTAAGAAGTTGAGATCCCTTATAAGATCCTCCAAAGCTAGCTACAAAAACAAAATTGCCACTAATTCCAAGGACAACCACAAAGCATTCTATAGCTATGTCAAGAATTTTGATGGTAACACCCAGATCTGCTCTGAGTTACAGTACAAAGGCAAGAAAATTACAGAACCAACTGTTATTGCCAACATCCTGGCAGATAGGTTCAGTGCTAACTTTACCCCCCTCTCCCCACTAAAGGGCCCATATCTATACAGGAAGAATGCAGAGTCCCTGTAATCATAACTATGCAGGTAAAAGCTACACTCTCTAAAGCCAAAAACACAGCATCCATGGGACCGGACAACATCCCAGGCTGCATTTTACATGAACCTCAGATCAAACTGGCTCCCCACTTAAGCACCATGTTCAATAATAGCCTTGCATCAGGCTTGGTGCCCACTGAATAGCACACAGCAACAATTATCCCACACCACAAAGGGGGAGCGACCACTGATCCTGGGAACTATCGATTGATGAGCCTGGCCTGCAAGGCCATGGAACGTATCATCATGGAGCTCATAAACAAAGACAGTGGTAACCTCCAAACTCTGGATCACACCTAGTTCGGGTTTGTGAAAGGCAGATCATGCCTCCTGAACCTGATCGTCTTCTTTGAGGCAGTCACCAAAGCCGTAAATGAGGGTAAGGTGGTTCACACAGCCTATCTTGACCTCGCCAAGGCTTTCAAAACCATCCCCCATTCTGGAATTATAGCTAAACTCACTAAACTAGGTATAAATCCCTACTTTTAGAAATTGTTTTACACAACAATTTTTTTCTATTTATGGATATTTTTTACAAGCAAAGTTCAGGGGTAGCTATGGGCTCCCCATGTGGAGGAAGTTTCGCCAATGGTGTCTCGTGCTTTTGGGAAAGGAACTTTTTATTTGAAGACAATTTATTTAAAGCATATGTTAGATGGTATACATGCTATTTAGATGATATCTTTATTTTATTTGATGGCAATGAAACAACAGCAGGGACCTTTGTAAAACATTTATCTTCTATGACTGAATTCTTGAAATTCACCTATGAATTCAATAAGTACAACATCACTTTTTTGGATGTTTTACTGGTCATTGATTTGCCAAATAGAAGACATTTAGCTAGCATGTATAGGAGGCCCACTTACTCCAACAGCTTACTACATTATGAAAGTTCCCACCCCTTCCACCAAAAGAGGGCAGTCGTAAAAGGACAACTTGTTCAAGCAGAAAGAATATCATCTTTGTTTTCTTCCTTTTTGATGGAAGGCAACATATTAAAAGACATGTTCTTGAAAACATCATATTCATTGGAATTAATGGATAATTTAATCATAGAAGTGACTAATAAAAGAAAAAGACGTGTTTTTAAACCCATTTTAGATAGAAGTATTGAGGAAACTAATTATCCAGCCAATACTTTGGTTGAAACATCTCAGGATTTAATTTACAACATCCAAAACATTCAAAACAACCCAAGTTCGACTTTTGAACAAAGTACTTCCTTTATTACAACTTTTTCAAACACCTCTGGTCTTATAAAGAGTGTATTGATTAAAAATTGGACTCTAATACTGACTGATCTTACTATACGTAACAAATTAGGTGATAGACCTATTTTCATTTTCAGGAGAGGGTACAATTTAAAGGCCTTGTTAGAGAGACCACCCCCAAAATTAGTCAGTAATCCTGGCATGTTTAAATGTGGTAGATGTAATTTTTGCAAATACATAAAAGTAGGCAAGAATGTAAATATAGTTGGACAACAATTCCACATTTTTAACAAATACAACTGTGAAACAAAAGGGGTGGTTTCTTTAGCTTTATGCGACAAGTGCAAATGTTTCTACGTAGGAAAAACAGAAAGACCACTGAAACAGCACATTTACGAACACATTTATAACATTCGTAAAAATAATCCTAACAATGCTTTGGCAAGGCACATTGTAGAGAACAGTAACCATTCTTTTTTGTTTTTCATTTTGGAACAAGTAGTCCTTGATAAGACAGGTGGCCCTTGGTCTCTAATATTAGAAGAAAGGGAACTTCTGTGACAATTAAGCCTAAGTTCATTTAATTTCCCTGGTTTTAATGACAGTTGCAATGTGAAATGCTTATTAAATTTAAAGGATTTAGATAGATGAATTAATTAGATAATATAAGAAAAAACATATTAATTTTTTGAATTGTGACTGAATTGTACAATACATATTTAATTCTAGATGCAGGAAGTGATGTCAACATTACACATACTATTTAAAAACTTTTTTGTTACTGTTAACTTGTATCTGATGAAGTTTGACAACATTGCCAAACGAAAGCGCTAATAAAACTGTTTTTATTTTTTGAGTGGACAGCTTATTACGTCTTTTTGGTATATTCAGTTTGTTTTTTCTTTGTTCATTTTTTATGAGTGTTTGTACTGCATAGCTGAAGGGGGCTATTTCCACTTCACAATCGTTATTCACACCACCAATACTTCAGGAGAATGGTGAGATGAGTTTGGGGATGTTATCCCAACTAATCAAATGTTTAACGGACCGGGTTGACGTTTTGGCAAAAGATTTATGTCATTTTCATTCCAGGAATCCCGGTCAACTAAATACATCTAGCGGTCCAGAAGCACTTGGAAATGGACCGGCTTTTACATCACTTCCAGCTTCTAATGTGGGGACTTGTGTTTTGGCCAATACCCCACCTTCACAATGAGCGGGTTCTTCCTTTGAAGGTTTGAAGTATACCACCACTATTAACAATGTACCCACAGAAACTAATCCAGGGATTTATGCACCTCGACAACTGACATCTTTTCCTGGTACAGTTTCGAATTTTACCAACATCAACCATAATATCCAGAACATGCAGGAAAGACAAATTATTGAGGCGGCCTCACCAAATTTCAATTCCAATGACAATTTGCACTTGCTGTCTTTAAAGGATATACTTCGAAAAACTTTCATATTAACTTCAAACAACAATTCAGAAAATGTTGGCACCATGGAAAACAACAAAACAGATACTTTTCCATCTCACAACAATATTGTTGAACTATTAAAATAATTTGATGCCAAATTATTTAAATTTAAAAAATTATAACTAGAAGTTGTTTATTTGTGTGAATGCCTTCATCGGAAACAAATCCCTAAGGGACTGAGGCAATGGAGGTACCCCACAGGTCTTGTTAGGAACTCTTCGTTCCACTGTGAACTGTTACTTTTATTCGATCAACAGGGGTGTCAATTTTTGGAACTATTAATAAAGAATTATCAGAACCAGATTGACCTTTTAACTAAAGAACTGGATTCTTTGGACATTGCTATTAAATCTGATCCTGAATTTTTGAGATACAAGTATGATTTTGGTCGGATTTTTACCAGTATAGACCACAGTTTATCAAAACTGCGGGAAACTAAAATAAAAAAAATTAGCTCGTGACAAAACTTATTACGAGGAAAGGGGTTGCATATCCATCACCATCACTTTCTCACAATAACAATTTTACCAACTTAAGGGAACCTGAAATTCAAAATAATCAGGATGGATACTATCCACCTAATGATACTCAGGGTACTTCGACATCACAAGTTACATCTCCTAGACGAAGTGAAAGAATTAAGGAGAAACAAACTTCATCCAATTCTTCCACTTCTCAGGATTTTCATCAAGTCAGTCAGAACAAACAAAAAGTGGGGGGAGGACGACAACAACGGAACTTTCGACAGAGAGGTCAGAACCGCAGGCAGAGATGACAAAATGATTAAAACCATTAACATCTACTATTGAAACCAATGTTGAAATCATAATGAATTCCACCAATGACTTCAAAGTTTACAACTTTTCCAATTATCCTGTTACACAGGAGCTTGTCAATCTCCTTGCCAAAGGTTTAACATTTGTTCCAAGTAGACAAGCTGATTTAGCGAGAACTCTCATGGATTTTAAACTTTATTTATGTAAATTAAACCTAACAGCAATGAACCTAAGATATCTAGTCTCTTCAACCCCCCCATTACATCCCACCTTAGGTTTATATGAGAACATTTGTGAACTGGATTTAAGACACACATTTAATATCCCATGTAATGGTTTATTTAATAAGAAGAACAACATTACACCAAATGAGAGATCACTTTTGGAAAATTTGAAAGCACACCACATACATGTTCTCAAACCAGATAAAGGAGGGGGGTTTAGTGTTTATGGAAGAAGCTCACTATGCAGAGAGAGTCAGGACATTGTTAAAAGCTGACCCTTATACTGATGTATCCCTAAATGAGATTAATGGAGCCTTCCCACGAATTAGGTCTTTACTCAATGACTTATTCATTGAAGGGACCATCTCTTTAGATGTCATTAACTATTTGTGTATGCCAGCTCCAAAAATACCATCTTTTTTTGCACTTCCCAAAATACACAAAAGCATTCAACCCCCCCCCCCCCCGCCTTACGTCCAATTGTTAGCGGACAAAGTTCCATCTCCTTTGCTTGTGTGAAACTTGTAGATGAAAAATTTAAAACATATTTAAAAACTGAGTCACAAATTTGTCCTGATTCATGGTACTTTTTAGAACAACTTAACCTTTGGGTTTATGATGAATCCCTATATTTCCGTACTATAGATATTAGGGATCTTTATACCATCATTCCCCAAGATTTGGGGTTAGAATGGATAAGGGATTTTGTGGCTAGTAAGGGAGCCAACAATGATGATATTCATCTAATAGTGACACTTTTAGAAATTGTTTTACACAACATTTTTTTTTCTATTTAAGGATATTTTTTACAAGCAAAGTTCGGGGGTAGCTATGGGCTCCCCATGTGGAGGAAATTTTGGCAATAGTGTCTTGAGCTTTTGGGAAAGGAACTTTTCATTTGAAGACAATTTATTTAAAGCACATGTTATATGGTATACATGCTATTTAGACAATACTTTTATTTTATTTGATGGCAATAAAACAACAGCAGGGACCTTTGTAGAACATTTATCTTCTATGACTGAATTCTTGAAATTCACCTATGAATTCAATAAGTACAACATCACTTTTTTTGGATGTTTTACTGGTCAATGATTTGCCAAATAGAAGATATTTAGCTAGCGTGTATAGGAAGCCCACTTACTCCAACAGCTTCCTACATTATGAAAGTTCCCACCCCTTCCACCAGAAGAGGACAGTCGTAAAAGGACAACTTGTTCGAGCGGTAAGAATATCATCTTTGTTTTCTTCCTTTTTGATAGAAGTCAACATATTAAAAGACATGTTCTTGAAAAGATCATATCCAATGGAATTAATAGATAATTTAATCATGGAAGTGACTAATAAAAGAAAAAGAGGTGTTTTTAAACCCATTTTAGATAGAGGTATTGAGGAAACTAATTATCCAGCCAATACTTTAGTTGAAATATCTCCAGATTTAATTTACAACATCCAAAACATTCAAAACAACCCAAGTTCGACTTTTGAACAAAGTACTTCCTTTATTACAACTTTTTCAAACACCTCTGGTCTTATAAAGAGTGTATTGATTAAAAATTGGACTCTAATACTGACTGATTTTACTATACGTAACAAATTAGGCGATAGACCTATTTTCATTTTCAGGAGAGGGTACAATTTAAAGGCCTTGTTAGAGAGACCAACCCCCAAATTAGTTAGTAATCCTAGCATGTTTAAATGTGGTAGATGTAATTTTTGCAAATACATAAAAGTAGGCAAGAATGTAAATATAGTTGGACAACAATTCCACATTTTTAACAAATACAACTGTGAAACAAAAGGGGTGGTTTCTTTAGCTTTATGCGACAAGTGCGAATGTTTCTACGTAGGAAACATGGAAAGACCACTGAAACAGCACATTTACGAACACATTTATAACATTCGTAAAAACAATCCTAACAATGCTTTGGCAAGGCACATTGTAGAGAACAGTAACCATTCTTTTTTGTTTTTCATTTTGGAACAAGTAGTCCTTGATAAGGGAGGTGGCCCTTGGACTCTAATATTAGAAGAAAAGGAACTTCTGTGACAATTACACCTAAGTTCATTTAATTTCCCTGGTCTTAATGACAGTTGCAAAGTGAAATGCTTATTAAATTTAAAGGCTTTAGATAGACAGTTAATTAGATAATATAAGAAAAAACATATTCATTTTTTGAATTGTGACAGAATTGTACAATACATCTCTAATTCTAGATGTAGGAAGTGATGTCAACATTACACATACTATTTAAAAACTTTTCTGTTACTGTTAACTTGTATCTGATGAAGTTTGACAACATTGCCAAACGAAAGCGCTAATAAAACTGTTTTTATTTTTTGAGTGGACAGCTTATTACATCTTTTTTGTTTAATCAGTTTGTTTTTTCTTTGTTCATTTTTTATAAATCCCTACATCACAAGATGGGTTGCCAACTGGCTCACTGACAGAACCCACACTGTAAAAGTTGCAGACTCCAAATCTGACCTCAAAGCAGTGACAAGTGAAGTACCACAGGGTTCCGTCCTGGGACCTCTCCTGTTTGGTATCTACTTCTCTGAAGTACAGGCTAACACAGAAGGCCTCTGGCTAACGAAGTTCGCAGATGACTGCAAACTAGCAGCCATAGTCAGGTCCCCAAATGATGTGGACATCCTACAGAAGGGCCTCATTGAGACAGATGCCTGGTGTCAGAGCCATGGCCTCAAGCTCAATGCCAAAAAGTGCAATGTCATCCCCTTTGGTAAAAACTCTGTACCCATGAACTACCACATAGGCAGCAATCTACTTAACACCGAATGCGTGATAAGAGACCTTGGGACCCAGGTGGACAGTAGTCTCTCCTTTGATAGTCACATTGCTACAGTAGTCAGGAAGTCCTTCTACATGGCACACCTCATCATAAAAGTGTTCTCATCCAGGAAAAAAGAGGTCATTGTTCCCCTCTACTTGACACTCATTAGATCCATTATAGAGTACAACGCCCCTTTTGGAATGTACCTCACAAGATATCTGCAGCAGCTGGAAAGGCCACAGAAGTAACTCACAAAGAGGATTACTGGCCTCAAACAAATGCCCTACACTGACCGCCTCAAAAAACTCCAGCTTTACTCCGTAGCATATCGCCTCCTCTGAGGTGATCTCTGCCTAACATATAAAGCTATGTCAAACCCTGAGCTGTTGGACATGCTACACCTAAAAAAATCAAAATCCCTCCAAGCTACACACTCTAGGGACCTAAACCTTGTCACCACAATAAACAGGACATGCTGGAGGGATAGACTCCTGTCCCAGAGACTTCCCATACTCTGGAACAGGCTACCCATCCATGTCAAGCAAAGTTCTTCATTAGCACTCACTCTTCAAGAAAAATCTTGATGAGTGGATGGAAAATAGGAAATTCACACCGGGGATCACTTCTGTGCCTCTGCTCGACAGTGGTGCAGGAAAAAAACTTTATTGGGTGGCGTAAGCCAGGGAACCTTGTTGGCTAGGCTTATGTAGGCCCTTGAGCCGATAGCCTAGTACCTACCTATGAACCTATATATATATATATATATATATATATATATATATATATATATATATATATATATATGTATATCTGTATCTGCATATATGTGTCTGTGTATATGTATCCTAGGGATGTTGATTGCTTCCACATTGTACATTCCCTATGGGAGCCAGACTGTACTGCATGATATGTTACTCATACCAGCCTGACATCATACAGGTGGGATGGAGTACTGTTAACATCTTGAGCCCATGTCGTGTCGGGTCTTGGTTATGGGATTTGCAATAGTTGGTAGTGTTTTGCAGGGCAGACATGTTTGGCTGTGGGGGGGGGGGATACCTATTCGTACCAGACATATGTTGTTTGGTGCCTCTCAGCCCCATTAACGGTGCATGTGGACATATATGTTTTTGTTATGGTCCCATTGTTATTTACAGATGTATGTCTGTATATACCTATATGGATATATATATATATATCTGCTTGCAGATATATAACTCGCTGTATATATGTATATATATATATATATATATATATATATATATATATATATATATATATATATATATTTCTATGTGTATATATATATATTTCTATGTGTATATATATATATATTTCTATGTATGTATATATATATATATATATATATATATATATATGTATATATATATTTCTCTCTCTCTCTCTCTCTCTATATATATATATATATATATATATATATATATATATATATATATACATATATAGATATGTTATATCTATCTAGATATTAATATATATGCACACAGACATACATCTACATGTTGGAATACATTCCCTGTACTGTTGAAAGACTGGGCTGGATGATATGTTTGTGAAAACATCAGAGTTATGTATATCTGACATGGCTTAGTGGTAATTCACTTTTGGATATTTTGTTCCAGGTTTTTGGATGATATCTGTATTTTTTGGACAGGTATGACAAGTACGATAGAGGAATTTATGAAATATCTAAACTCCACTACTGACTTTTTGACCTTCACCTATCAGGTCAATATTCATCGGGTTGACTATTTGGATGTATCCTTGAGTGTGCAGGATACTGGCTATAAATCTTCCATTTACAGAAAACCCACATTCTCTAACAGTTACATTCATTACAATAGTTCTCACCCAAGACATCAGGAGAAGGGCATAGTTAAGGGCCAATTTGTTAGGGCATCCCGCATGACTTCGGATGACTTAGATTATCAACAAGAATGTTTAAGGCTTACTGGAATGTTTGAGGAGAGAGGATATCCTGAAGAATTTATTTCAGGTATCCTCAAGGAAGTCCAGGATGGTAGGAAAACCAAATACCAACCAATTTTGGGTACAGGCAAGGTGGAAAAATTCAAGAGGGATGGTGGACAGCATGATCCTATTCATGGGTTTAATAAGGCCTTTATTACTGAGTACAGTGCCAATTCCGGTAGTATTAGGAAAATAATAGAACAGGAATGGGAAACTTTTCAGGACATTACTGATCTTAATAATTTAAAAGGAAAAACAGTAAGAACAGTGTTCCGATAGGGGAGTAACATCAAGAATTTACTGGAATATGAACCAAGTATTAACAGATTTTCCAACCAACGTAAAGGTACATACAGGTGTGGAACATGTTCACAACGTAAATATATATCACATACTGACAAAATATATATTGCAGCTAGAAATAGATGGAGGCAACAACTTATTCCAACTGCAATAGTCAAGGGCTGATATATATAGCCACCTGTCAAAAATGCCAAGGGTTTTACGTTGGTAAAACCGAAAGACACCTGAAGAGGAGGATATACGAACATAATTATGAAGTACAGAAAGAAAATCCTAATAATGCCCTGTTTTGGCATACATTGAAATGCCAACAGGCTAGGTTTGAATTTTTTATATTAGAAACCATGGTCCGAGACAATAGAGGGGGTCCTTGGGAGATTAGATTAGAGCAAAGGGAAACCTATTGGCAATTTTTTTAGAAGCCAATAAAACCCCTGGCTTAAATTATACTATATCTATTGTCCCATTGCTAAAACTGAAAGCTGGTAAGCTGTGAAATTATTATTTTTTACAAATATTAAGGTGTTTCTAAGCAACCCTTATATATTTTTGAGATAAATATTTTAAACATTATTGATGTTTTAGGTGGTTGTTTAAAAATTAGTTTTTTTTTAATTTTAAATGTAACATTCATAAACATTTTTAAGGTATATATTGACTGTAAAGTATTTAAATAGTGAATGTGTTTGTATTTCTTTAAATTTTAATTAAATGAAAGTTTTAATTGATTGTAACATAGTATATAAGCTAGGCCATGGCAATCCACTATGTATCTGATGAAGTCAATGATTTATGCTGATGAAAACGTTATACTGTACTTCACTGATGTTAATAATAAATTGAGTGGTTGTGGTCTCCCACGGACTGATTTTTGTTATTCTTGGTGAATTGTTTTATCAGTAGAGCCTCCGTTTTGGTTTTGGCACAGGAAAATAACTTTATTGGGTGGCGTAAGCCAAGGAAACTTGTTGGCTAGGCTTATGTAGGCCCTTGAGCCGATAGCCTAGTACCTACCAATGAACCTATGAACCTATATATATATATATATATATATATATATATATATATATATATATATATATATGTATATCTGTATCTGCATATATGTGTCTTTGTATATGTATCCTAGGGATGTTGATTGCTTCCACATTGTACATTCCCTATGGGAGCCAGACTGTACTGCATGATATGTTACTGATACCAGCCTGACATCATACAGGTGGGCTGGAGTACTGCTAACATCTTGAGCCCATGTCGTGTCAGGTCTTGGTTATGGGATTTGCAATAGTTGGTAGTGTTTTGCAGGGCAGACATGTTTGGTTGTGGGGGGGAGGGGGGAATACCTATTCGTACCAGACATATGTTGTTTGGTGCCTCTCAACTCCATTAACGGTGCATGTGGACATATATGTTTTTGTTATGATCCCATTGTTATTTACAGATGTATGTCTGTATATACCTATATAGATATATATATATATCTGCTTACAGATATATAACTTGCTGTATATATATATATATATATATATATATATATATATATATATATATATATATATATATATATACATACATATAGATGTAGACATATATATCTATAGATGTATGCATATGTATATGTATGTATATTTTTGTGTGTATATATATATATATATATATATATATATATATATATATATATATATATATATATATATATCTCTCTCTCTCTCTCTCTCGCTAAATATATATATACATATATATATATATATATATATATATATATATATATATATATATATATACATATATAGATATGTTATATCTATCTCGATATTAATATATATGCACACACACATACATCTACATGTTGGAATACATTCCCTGTACTGTTGAAAGACTGGGCTGAATGATATGTTTGGTCGAGCCTTGCAGAGGCTGTTTATTTTGTTTCTGGGCAGAATAAGAGCCATTGGATACAGAGTGATTAAGGCACTTTTAAGCAGTTGTAAGCGGGTTTGCATGGGTTTGTGCGGAGATAAGCACTGCTAACTTCCGGTTACAGTTTATTATACTCAGCTTCTAAATTGCTTAACCTGTGTAGGTATTGCTTACTCCCATGCAAAAAGGCTTAAACCCGCTTGCTACTGCTTAAAAGTGCTTACTCCCACTTACCCCCACGCAAATTTCTTTAAAACATAAGAAAAAAAGGTTGATAGGAAACTGGTGAAAAAGGGGCACAAAGAGGGAAAGACAGTTGGAAAAATAGCTAAGAATGCGCAAGAAGGGTGTAGGGAAGGTGCATAGCTGCCCATTTTTTCTACAGCAACAGCTGTGCATATACACTGAATTTGGAGGTAGATTTGGACACACAAAAGGACAACAATAATAAGTTGTGATACAAATTAGGCCAGATTACATGTGCCCAGTGGACACCTGTGGGAAATGGACAGCTATGTATGGGGTGAGATTTTTGGGGGGGCACAGATTGCCCTTTTGTTTTTTGTTGTTTTTTCAGGTGAGAGTGGGATGTTGGGAGGGATAGTAGGTATATTTGGGGAGGTAGGTTGGGTAGGTTAACAGACAAGACAAACAAGATGCATACAGGGGAGATATATGATGCATGTGGGGGGTAAACACCTTGATGGGGAGGGGTGTTGGGAAATTGGAAGCCCATGAGCCCCCTAGTGGAAACAGTGGGACTGAGGACCCCACCCATGGGCAGTCACCACTGCACCTTCATAGCCCCGAAGGTGGCTATGTGGGGGCTGAGTCACAGAGCTTGGCTGACCTTCTAGTTGTGACACACTGCCCTCAAGCTGGCGTAGCAAATCACCAAACTGCTGGTTGAGCTCGCTACACACCATGACCTGGACCTGAAGATGAGTGACCTGAAGGTGGTGCAGGACCAACAGACGAGGAAGTCCCAGGCTGGGCCCCAAACCTGCTGGTGCCCAGTGCCATGGTCAGCTGCGGTGGGACAAGTGGGACTGCTGGGACCGGCCTTCCCAAACGTGCTATAGTGTTTAGATTTTATCATCATATGTGGGTTAGTAATAGTCAACACATTCCAGGGTTAGACATAACAGCATGCAAAGATATTGTCATTAACCTAGACATCAGATACGGGACAGTTACATAGCAAATGGAACACATGCATATATGGGACCACAACATGTAGGTACATTGATGGCACCATGCCACCAATATTGGAATAATTCAATGTAGCACATGCGTGGAAATAAATTTAAACATTTATCAACCAATACGACATAATCAGAACAGTGAAGTCATTACATACCGGTTGAGGTGGGTATGTAGTTTATTGTTGGAAATATAGGGGAGAAAAAGATGTCAATTAACTAGTATATTCCTGTAGTCCACATTACTTTCCTAGTCAGTGCTGTTATGTGTACCTTACAAGTATTACCACATTACCCTATAGCCTTAGTTTGGACAGTGATGTGGCTGTCATCATCATTATATATGAACTGGTTTTACCTGCAGTATACACCTCTTACCTGGTATACCTGTGGAGGAAATGTTTGTTAACACTAACTGTTTCTACACATACTCCCAGATTCCAGGTTGATGTTGTGCACATAGCTATCCAACTTTTTCTGCACAGACTCTGGCCATGTCATGACCACATGCAGGTGTACCGGGACATATCTAGACTATTGCCCTCTTCAACGTTTAGTGACTTTACACACACATACACATGCTTTCCTACACAGTTATATTATGTAGCACAGTGTGAGTGACAGTGATCAGTGATACTTTATTCCAAGAAACTGCAACACTCACAATGCCATACAATACCAGAGTAAACAGTACCAGTACAGGGTATCAAGGTTTTTATTTCTTGACACAGTGTTCATATCCGATGTACCTGTGGGAGCAATGTTTGTTAGCACTACCTGAGTGTTGCCACACAAGGTTCCAGATTACACATTAGTATTATGCACATACACATCACTCTGTTACTGTACACACTCTGGTCACAGCTTGACAACATGGGGGTGTAGATAGGACATACTTGGCTTATTACTCTCATAACAGTTTTGGGAGTTGCTACAGTGACAGGTTTATTCTCATAGATGTGTGACAATCACTTGTATTCCCTGTTTGCTGCCTGAACATCTGGGATCATCCCACAGACTTCCCAGAGGGACGGGGGGACAGGCAGTTAATATGGGCCCATATACTGGACATTCTGGTCTTATCTGTACAGTTGTGGGGTATGATTCTGCAAGCAGCCTACTTCCACTCCCATGATTCAGACCATGGCTGTGTCTGCTACAACTTAAACACTGCCCATCAGAGTTGTCTGTGCTATATAGATATTGCTGCATATCTCCTATCTGCTTTCTGTCTTATAATTCTCCTGTGGTTTTGCATTCTGACCTTGTATTACAACAGTCTTATACAAATTTCCTAGACAGTTATATTTTGTAGGACACTGTGAGTGTAGGTGACAGTGAGGAGTAATACATCATTATTCAGAGCAACTGCATCAGTCACAATGCCATGCAATACCAAAGTAAACAGTGCAAGTACAGGGTATCATTCTTGTATTTCTGGGCACAGTGTCGGTATCTGACAGACCTGTGGGAGAAATGTTTGTTAGCACTACCTGAATGTTGCCACACACAGTACCAGATTCCACATTACTATTATGCACATACATCTCACTCTGTTACTCTACACACTCTGGCCACAGCTTGACAACATGGGGGTGTAAATGGGACATACGTGGCTTCTTACCCTCATAAGGTTTTGAGGAGTTGCTAGTGTGCCAACTTTGTTCTCATAGTTGTGTGTCAATCAGTTGTATTTCCTGTTTGTTGCCTATACGTCTGGAATCTTCCCACTGATTTCCCAGGGGAACAGGTTGACAGGCAACAGATATGGGCCACTTTATTGAACATTTTGGACTTATCTGTTCAGTTGCGGGGTATGATTCTGTTTGCAGACTACTACCACTGCCAGGATTCGAACCATGGCTGTGTGTGCTAAAAATACAACAGTTCACATCTCAGTTGCATGTGCTATTTGGGTTTTGGTGTCTGCCTTTTCCCTTTTTTCTGTCTATGTGTCGCTTAGTTGTACTAAATGGCCTCTGGGATTACACCAGTCATATACAGGCATTCCTACACATTCTATTTATGGTGCATGGTGTGGGTAACAGTGCTTAATACAACAGTGCTATTACATGATTGCAAATCTACATTACCATATGATACCAGAGTATACACATGCAGTCCAGCAGTTAGACCTTTATTGTCAGGCTATTACGCTTTTATTTACATACAAACTGTTTGAGACTTTTCCTGCCATATTCTCCGGTGTATGCAGTACTTGCCTTAAACAATACAGGTTTTATACAGGCAATTAATTTACTAATACTTTTATATTTATTTCCTATGACAGTACATGCAAGAGTATTACTGACCTGCCTTTTGTTGCAACCTCTCCAGGCGACTTCCATGGGCCTCCTGGTTTGTGGCCCACTCACTTGCAGCTGTGGAGGACATAAGAGGAATATTTAGCCATACCTATCCATGATATACATGAGCTGGCAATTATTACACTCATAGTGGAGTGATAATTACACACAGCTGGGACAGCCCCTGCCATTCTAGCCTCTTGGATCCACTGCTTCAATAGGTCCCCCTTATGCCGCTTCAGGTCAGCATAGTGATGCCTGACCTGCTCCCCAGTTCGGGGTATGCCAGTGGCACTGGTGAGGTCACAGGCGAGATGGTCCCAGGCTTCCGCCTTATATTGTGAACCCAGGTACTGGCCCTGCAGCAGTCTCTGTTCATGGTCTTTGATAAGAAGTCCTGCCATGACTCTGGACTCCTGGATGCATCAACACTGTGCTCGGAAGCTCACACCTTCTCCCCTTACTGCCATTGTGCCTGCAAGGGGAAGCTACAACCAGTTATGAGATCTCTTGCCACATGTTGGGTTTAAGTAGGGCTGAGTTCCTGCACTTTTCCATGATTGGCCTGTTTTAAAAAGGCTAGGCTATGGGCAAACCTGCTTACCTAAGGTTGGCATTGTTTAAAGGGGTATAACACTGGTCACATTGAGTTAGCTGGCCTACACATTGCTTACACCTCCTAAGCTGGACTGTGCAATGCTTACCATTGGTTACATTAGTCTCTGCATTATATTTTCTTTTTGGCATTGATTTATTATTCATTGCATCTTATATATATGCCTGGTATCCATGATTCATGTGTATGTACACTGTATGGGGTCCTTGTGTTTTATTAGAGACTTCAACACTCAATTAAAATTACACCTCACATCTGGGCTTACTGCTGTACTCCAGTTCACATATTTATGTTATGTAGTGGGTTATAGAACATATGACTGCATACGGATTCCTTTCACAGGTTCTGTTTGATTTTACTATAGTGAGGTCTTGTTTGTTGATATCTCATTGTTATGTACTTTCTAATGGCTTGGTGGTTAACTACTGTGACTATAGTGTATAGGGTCCTGGGTTCAAGACCTGCAAGGCTGTTTATTTTGTTGATGGGCAGAACAAGGGTCGTTGGATAGAGAATGATTAAGACACTTTTGAGCAGTTGTAAGTGGGTTTGTGCTAGTTTGCGCAAGGGTAAACAATGCTAGCCTCCGGTTAAATATGCTTACAGAGACTTAGCTTCAAAATCGCTTAACCTGTGTACGCATTGCTTATTCCCACACAAACAGGCTTAAACTTGCTTATTAGTACTTAAATATGCTTACTACTGCTTATTGGTGCTTACACTTGCTTACTAGTGCTTACTCCCGGTTACAATTGCACTGATTTAGACAGTAATATATAATGGTTCTTGGGAAGGTGGGGGATTTGGAAGCTGTATGACTTTGTCATTCATTACATATTTTACCTTCCATTTGTATCCATGATTCCTGTATACATATACTGTATGGGGCACATGTGCTTATCTGGGGACTTTGCAACATTATGACACTGACACCTCACATGTACATTTAATGCAGTACTCCAGTTCACAAATATATGTTATTTAGTGGGTTATGGAACTAAAATATTGGTCATAATGTGATTTGCCATCGAAAGTGCTGTAGTGGGATTCAAACCAGGAATGCCTACTTATCAGGTGAATGCTCTGCCCACTACACTATTGCTATACTGCTTCATCTGTATATATCTTCCTTGTTATCCTCTTCAGCCATTTAACCTGCAGTAACCATAGCTAAGCAATAGGCACACCTGCTCACCTATGGTTAGCTTTCATCGGTATCTTATTAAAAAAAAGGATTTGTTCATTTTATTTGTATTTACTATTGCTGTTGTACACGTGGGGGGATGTTGCTGGGGATATGTGGGCACCTATGAGTGATCTCGCTCATTTTTTTGGCCTTTCTGCTGTTCTTCATTGCGGGAGCATGTATATTCTGAGAGCTCTGCTCTAAAACACACACCCTGCACTCTTACATGGTCTGTGTAAGATTAGGAGCTCAGGCAGCGCGCCTTCATTAATATTCATGGCACGCTGCCATCCTGCTCCTAAATGTCCGCTTCCATGCAGGAGTAAGCTAGTCCTGCATGGAAGAATAGTAAATCCGGGGGAAGATAAAACACTCCTGGAGTTTTGGATTGAATGGCTCATTCTCTGTATGTTTTTTCATGCCTAGAACATCATAGTGACATGATCATATCAGCAGTTACTCCTCTTACAACTTCTCCATTCATCCTTAGAGATGTTCTCTCTAAACACTGGCCCTGCCTCAACCTCACTTATTAGACACAATCTAACTTTACCCCCTGCAGGAATTCACATAACTACTGGGGTGGGGATTAGACAATGAAAATGTTCAATTATCTTATTGCTTGTTTGCTTTGCAAGAGCAACAAACTAGAATAATGTCAATTCACAAAATGCAGTTTTGATGAAGGTAAAAAAATACAAAAACTTCTCAATGAAACTACCTTTGAAAAACAAAACACAACCAATTTTAGGGATGAAGTTACCTGTACCCCACACCCCCAGACCTATACATACCAAACACTGGATCACCCAACAGTGGAGGAAAAGGCAAACTCCATTGTTGGTTAAGTTAGTTTTGGCAAACAGCATTCAAACATATTACATTCACCAAAATTAACTTTGCTGATTTGACCTGTTCTCTATCAAACCACCCTCATGGCTGCCTGGATGATGGCTCCCCTTGGGCAGTGTAATGTCTGATAAAGGAAAGGCTTGATAGTCAGCAGGTTTGGGGGCAAATATGGCACAAAAAATACACAGACAAATAGTATAACTGGTGACATTTGGAGTTTAAATATATTATTACTGTTAAACAAAACGGTAGAAGACAATGTTATAGTATTTTTAATATGCAATTTGCATTGCTTCAAGATGAGGACATCTCATTTGATATTTTATGGTCTGCGTTTAAATGTATGGTCAGGAGCATCTTGATTTATAGAGTGACACATACTAAAATGCCAATTAAAATGTATTTTTTCTATCAAAATCTATATGTTGTAATTAGAAAAAAACTACCACAAAATGTTAAGTCACATGAATTTACTTGGTTTGTAGGTGCACATAATGAATTTAAATGACTGCATGCTTCTCATCTCTCATTTTCTGAATCTAAAAGCCATACAAAGTGTACCGAGTGAGCAGTTACATAATCAAAACTTGCAGCTAATTTATTAAAATTAAATCACAGCTCACACAATACATTGTCAATCTTCTTCTTCCAGCTTTTTCCCGGTTAGGGGTCGCCACAGCAGATCACTGTCTGCGCATGATTGGCAGTGGAGTTTTACAGTGTCAAGTTGCCAGCCCGGCACCCAACCTTCCACAGAAGGCACATACACTCACGCCTAGGGCCAATTTAGTGTGTCCAATCCACCTACAGCATGTCTTTGGGATGTGGGAGGAAACCGGAGCACCTGTAGGAAACCCATGTGACCACAGTGAGGACATGCAGCCTCCAAACAGAGGGCACCCCAGCTAAGGATCGAACTAGAGAACCTCTTGCTGTGAGCTGACAGTGCTAACCGCTGCATCACCGTGGCCGTCCACACAATACATTGTCAATACAAGATGGAAATCTTTACACAGAATCAGAGGATATTCTCAATACATTTCACAGAATGTACAAAGAAATTTATGCCTATAAGTACTCTCATAGATAAAACACAATATTAATAGATTTCTAATTAGATTTGTCCCAGATGTACTTTTATTTATTTAACATTTGTTTACTGGGACAGAGCCCATTTTCAGCAGAGGCCCAGGGAAAAACACTCCAGATGCATGTCTTTGGAATATGGGAGGAAACCAGAGCACCAAGAGGAAACCCATGCAAATGTAGGGAGGACATACGGACTCTGCACAGTAGGTATGCCAGCCAAGGATCGAACTGGAGAACCTCTTGCCATGAGGTGACAATGCCAACCACTGTACCACTAGTAAATGCCATTTTTAAACTAAGCACAGTTATAATGATTGAGGAAGTTGTAGAATATATATCCCATATTAAATTAAAGGCTCCTGGACCTGGTGTTTTTTATGCATCTTTTTTCAAAACAATTAAAAACAAATATTTGTCTTTAATTTTGGTAAAATATATATTATAGCAAAACAAATGGTATAAATTGAAAATACATGAATCGGTCAACAAAAGTTTTTATTCTTAACTCAGATACAGATTTTCACTTAATTAAGGTTTATCATAATATATTACTGATTATACAATGATCCCCCATTAATATTCCAAAATGTGCACGCTGATTGGTCAGCGTGCACGTTGTAAATCAGACTTATACTAATGGAAAAAGGTCCGGTCGCCCAGACTTTTTCCATTAGTATAAGTCTTTTTTACAGCAACGGAGAACGTAAGATCTCCATTGCTTTTTACACACTGTCTCGCTATGTTAAAGGAGTTTAACATAGTGAGACAGCTTTAAAAAAAGTAATGGAGATCTTGCTTTCTCTGTTGCTTTTGTTAAAGCAGTCTCGCTATGTTAAATGGGTTTAACATAGCGAGACAGCTTTAAAAAAAGTACCAGAGATTCTGCGTTGCTTTTTTTAAAGCTGTCTCACTATGTTAAACTCCTTTAACGTAGTGAGACACTTTGTAAAAAGCAATGGAGATCTTGCTTTCTCCGTTGTTTTTTTTTAAACTGTCTCACTATGTTAAATGGGTTTAACATAGCGAGACAGCTTTACAAAAAGCAACGGAGATTCTCCGTTGCTTTTTTTAAAGCTGTCTCGCTATGTTAAACTCCTTTAACATAGCGAGACACTTTGTAAGAAGCAATGGAGATCTTGCTTTCTCCGTTGCTTCCACCCACAGCTCTGATGTACTGCATAAGCATACACAAGCCCAGTACATCAGAACTGCCGCAGAATACCAGACAGCTGCGGAAGGGCAGCAAGGAGGCATTATACAATGCCATTATTTAAGAAAAGTAATTATTTTTTTTCTTAAATAATGTCATTATATAATAGCAATAACCCACTTCTGGGTGTGGGTAATGCTAGATTTACCCACCATTGTCTTTGTTTGGCCACTCGGGCTTCACCCTCGTGACCAAACCACACCAACCATGGGTAAATCCATGGGTAAATGCAGCATTGCCCACACCCAGGCATGGGTTATTGCTATATTAACCTAGATATTAAGAATGATTCAATGGTACTGGATAAAAGATGTCATCTTGTTGCAACCATATTATTTCAAAACTGCAATCAGGATTTACAGAATTGAAGCAAACCTAAGACAGCAACATTATATCGAAATTAAACCTGTATCACAGTTCAAGTAAAAAGGTTTAAAAAAAATCAAGACAGACATGGATAACTGAAATAAACTCAATTTTGGAATTCAGTTTATTTACTGTGGTTTCTGTTGTTAAAATTAATATTTTTCTGACCCTATTTTATTTTGGTAATAATCTGATTTTGTATATCTCAAAAATCTATAAATACTTTAACAAAATAATTTTGAACTCCCTGTTGTTATAGTCATAAATAAATAACATTAAGAATTTACCTTATATGCCTTCAGTCAGGAACAACATTTCAGGATGTGCAAACAGACATTTATTTTTCCTTACAGCGCTGGGAGACAATCTTCATAGCCGATGTTATATCAGTCCCTCTGAAGAGAGGCAACCTACATCTTTTATACATTTTTCTTATCAAACCTGGTCATGCACTTTCATTACAATGACTCAATCTAATAGAAAACTTTGCAAATGTCCTCATCCCTCATGATTTTTGCCTCAGACTTCACATGAACACCTTTCTGTACATGATCCACCTGCTTCCAAGGGGTCTTGTTTCTGACCTTGGCTGTTTCAAACCTTTCCTAGCAACAACGCACTCCTGGCCTAGAGGAGTCAGGCTGACAAATTCCTTTTTGTAGTAACTAACATGCCTTGACTTCATGCAACATGTATCTTTTTTCCTTATTACATTTTAAAAGAATGCAGTTAAGACACAGTAATAATTTTTGCTTATGAAGCTGTATTTTTCCCAGCCCTGCATACAAATTATATTTGCTTTTTAACAATCATATTATAGCAACATTAATAAACTGAAATTAATATACATTTTAATAACTAATCTTGTCCCAGTACAGTTTCCTCCCTCTGACTCTATCAGTGTCATACCATACATATAATTATATATTTTTTCTCAACTTGATAAAATATGCCTCATCTTCTGTTGTACTAGAATTGTCATTGATTGATACATTCAGTGGCATTTTATGTGCAGGTGTGGTTAAACATCTTGTAATCACAGTCTTTAGAATAGAAAATACTAAAAAGTACAATAACAATACCCTTGATTATGCTAGTTCCCAAGTTACCAAAAATACTGCCCAACCATTCAAAAAGTATCCATTGTTTTGATGCGCTGTACAAATCTTTGATGTGATGTGAAGTTTCGTTGGCCACCTCCTGTAGAATTTGGGCAAGCATGGTGATTTCAAGCATTGTCCCTTGCACTCCATACCCAGTATTAAAAATTAAAAATACTTGCTCTGCCCAGTGGATTGCTCACTTATTTCTCAGTCTACCTGCTGGTAGGTGTTCAAAATGTTGAATAGCAGGAGTAATATAGCCTACAAAGCAACATCCAGACCAGTTTGTTGGCAATCAGGGGTAGGCACGATCACTACAGATGTAGCAACGGTCACTTATGCCCATGCCATGCCCTTAGTCATAGCTTTTTATGTGCAAAGCGTCTAACACACTTTCATGCCTGGTGTCTTTACATTTGCTTTTTCCTAGTCATACAGTCCCATTTCTGGCATAACATGAATCTCCATGATGTGTGGGTGCAAGTTGAAGAGACACAACCTTTGAAAAATCAGTTGCATTACGCCAGGTTAAGCTGATGTCATTAAGGTCCTTTTCAAATGACATCATAAGAATCCCTGCCTTAGAATGATGAGGTATATACGAACATATCCAACAGTTTGTTTTGTTTAGATTTTAGGCATACTGCCAAAGGACTAGCAATAAACTGTTTTCTCTCGACCAGTTTATAGAAGGGAACAGTAGCAGAAACAAAGCAAAAGTACTTCTTGTCACTGGATTCATCATGAATTGCTGTTGAAGCTAACCTTCTCACTGGGCAGATGATTTATTTGTCACACCTCACTTTCCCTCTGTTGGCTGCAATGATTCATCTGGGGTCCCCACATGGCAGGTCTTCTTGAAATGAGATGAATGGATCCACATTGATAGTCCTGCACAGCGTACTGCAGTCAAAGTGATTAACAGGACCTGAAAAGACCCCTTCCACCTCGGCTTCAGGCAGTTATTCCTCTGGAAAATTTTCACGTACACCCAATCACTCGGTTGTAGTTGATGACAGGGCTGGTCAGGAGGCTTTGGTAATGCTGCCCTTACTGTTTGATGATATTGCTGTAAAAGTTTGAGCAGTCTTCTGCAATAAGAAATCATAGTATCATCTGACAAAGGTAAATCGGCATTTCCCACTGGAGGGGTAGCTGGAAAGGCCATTAATATTTCATATGGACTCAACTTCCTGGTGGCATTTAGTGAGGCCCTTATACTCATTAATGCTAAGGGAAGGGCTTCGGGCCACTTTAAGTGGGTTTCAGTACAAATCTTTGAAATTTTATTTTTAAGGGCCCTGTTTATCCTTTCCACTAATCCAGATGACTGGAGATGGTTGGGACAGTGAATATTCAACTTAGTATTAACAATTTTACATAGTTCTTTACACAGTGAATGATTAAAATGTGTTCCCTGATCACTGTTAACAATGCTTGGTATACCGAATCTCAGTATAAATTCAGATAACAGTTTTTTAATAACTGTGATGGCATCAGCTTTGCGACAAGGGTACGCTTCCACCCATGCTGAGAACATGCACACTATCACCAAAATAAATTGTAAATTATTAGTCTTAGGCATCTGGATGAAATCCAGCTGTCCCCAGGGTGGAGGTAAACATGCCAATTTTCTATCGGCATGTTTGCTTATGTTATAGTCCAAACATATACCACAGTTTTGTACATACTGAAGTATCAAAGAGGAGACATGAGGGGCATACCAACTTTGGGTAATTTGATTAAATAAATCTGTCTTACCTGTATGGGCCAGTAGATGATATGCCCTTACTAGGTAAGGTAGCAAAGAGGCAGGCACCACCAGTCGGCCATCTGGATGTCACCATATGGCGTCAAAGGATTTGCTTCATCCATTCTTGAGCCACCTCAGAACTTCTCCCTGTGATGCTTCAGCTTGAAAGGCTAACAACTTTTCAAAATCAAACATCATTACTGTTGCAATTTGTTATTGTTAACATACACAGACTTTTGCAACAATTTACTACTGCTTGTTTAGCAGCTTGGTCTGCTAAGTTGTTACCTTTTGTAACAACGTTAATCCCTTTTGATGTGCGCAATATTAGATTAGAGACAGCCTCTTAGGTAGCAAAAGTGCATCTAACAATGATTTTATGTACCCTGAATTTTTAATTTGATTTCTTGAAGAGGTCAAAACCCCTCTCTCTTTCCAAAGTTGCTCAAAATCATGTATGACCCAGAAAGCATAACAGCTGTCTGTAAAAATATTGGCCACCTTGTCTTTGGCTAATTCACAGGCTTTTTGCAAAGCCACTAGCTCAGCTATTTGAACAGAGTGAACACTCTCTAATCTTTGCTGCAACAATATTCTCTCTTCGGTGCAGACTGCTATTCCCAAGATCAATTTTTTCTGTTTGATTTCTTCCACAGGAGCTGTCTATGAACAAGTTCAACTCAGCATTGGGTATAGGAGTGTCTTTTAAGTCCTCCCTAGGAGAAAGCAGATAGTTAGTTACACTCACACAATCATGCACTTCATCATCCTCAGCAGTAGACAACAGACATGCAGGATTTAGAACAGGACAGCGGAACATAGAAATAGATGGATCAGAAAGAAGTGTAAGTTCATATCTAGTTACACTTGCAGTTGAGAGTGGCTGAGTTTTCATTTTAAACAAAAGAGATGATGCAGAATGAGGGACAGCTACTGTGAGATCATGCCCATGCACCAACGATTGTGCCAGATTAACTAGAATGGCAACAGTGGCAACTGCCCTTAGATGGGATGGAAAATCTTTTGCAACAGAATTAAGTGCTGTGCTGTGCTGTAATAAGCCAATGGATGATAGCTGTCCCCATGTTTTTGTGCAAGTACTCATTGTGCATATTCATTTCTTTCATGATAAAATAAAATAAAAAGTTTATTATAGTCTGGTAACCCTAAAGCTGCGGCAGTAGCTAAAGCTTGCTTCAAGTTCTGAAATGAATTTTCCTCTTCACTATTATAAAGGAGAGGCTCTGGTGTATCCTGCTTTAAAAGATTTTTCAATGGTTTGTCAATTTCTGTGTAGTTAGGCATCCACTGTCTGCAGTATCCTGTCATACCTAGGAAAGACCTAAGCTGTCTCTGAGTACTTGGATGTGGGGCCTTAGATATTGCATCAGTACGAGATGGTAACACTTGCCTGCTACCCTGAGATATTAAATGACCAAGATAACATACTTGAGATGACCACAATTGTAGTTTTTCTCTAGACACTTTGTGTCCCTTCTCTACAAGGATAGTCAGAAGATGCTAGGTATCCTGTTGACATTGTTCAAAGGAATTTGATGCTATCAGTAAATTATCTACATTTTGTGCTAACACAGACATACATGGAAATGTCACATTCTCCAAATCTTTTTTCAGAATTTGAGAAAATAATGAAGGAGATTTAGTGTGTCCTTGTGGCAACCATGTCCAGGTATATTGCTGTCCTTGATAAATAAAAGTAAACAGAAACTGACTGTCATGGTTAATTGGTATAGAAAGGAATTCTGAACATAAATTACAGAAAAGTACCTAGCTGTAGGTGGTATGCAACTCAATATTGTTGCTGGATATGGAACAGGAAAAGTAGGCAGTACTGCATTATTTACAGCCCTTAACACTTGTACAAATATATAAGTATCCTTCCTGGCTTTTTCATTGGAAAAATAGGAGTATTACAAGGGCTTTTATTTGGTATTATTATGCCTTGCTGTATTAGAGACTGAATTACTGGTCTGATTCCCTCCTCTGCTTCCGGCTTTAGTGGATATTCTGGAACTCTAGGGAGAGTTTTTGATGGGTTTAATTTTATTTTTACTGGTTCTTCTGATTTCAGTATACCTACTTCATGTGTATGCTTAGCCCACAAGTTGGCAGGTACCTGCTGTAGTAACTCTCCATCTGCCTGTACGCTTCCAGCAGGCTGTTCCTCAGCTTCAGCTAAAACTGCCAATACTTCTCCGTTTGATTCTGTTGGAACATTTAGATACACCCCTTCTGGGGTGCAGTAAATAGTACAATCCAGCTTGCATAACACATCTCTTCCTAGCAGATTTACAGGTGCAGTAGTACTCAAAAGAAAATAATGTGTTCCTTCAGTCATACCTAAAGAAATGGTGATGGGTTCCAAAACAGGATACGTAACCGTAGTATTTGTTACTCTAACTGCCTTTACTTTGTACTCTGATACTGCTATTTGACTATCTGAAGTAATTTTTAACACTGACCTAGTGGCTCCAGTGTCCACCAGAAATGGAGTTTTCTTTGAATTTATTTTCATCTTAACGTAGGGCCCATTTTGATCAACTGGCAGTAGAGGCTTAACATTCGCTTCTGTATTACTTCCTTGACCTAGTCAGTATGAAGCTTCCTGACTGCTTCCAATCTGAGGAGGTGCTGGAGGAAAAACTGCATTATTATAATTTGGTTGCCATTCAGCCCAAGTATCTTGGACTCTGCATTTGCCTGTGTGGGCACTCCTCTCTTCAATATCCTGCTTCTCCACAATTGAAGCAAGATGTGTTAGATGAAGCTGGAGGGGCACTGCCAGCTTGTTGTTGCCAACCAGCTGCACCTTGTTCCCCTCAACCAGCACTTTTGCTAAATCCCCTAGCAATTCCTCTATCCCTTCCCTTGCTTCTGCCTCAACCCCTTGGGTTTTTCAGCTGCCCAATTTGTAAAGTTAACAGCTTATTCTCAGTATCCTTCCGTCATTTTTCCTGATACTCTGTAATGGTTATTTTGTAGCACTTAATAAAAAATCGAAGTCCTTTCCTTGACGGTCTGTGAGCACTTGCTTTATTTGATTTTATACAGGGGCTTGCAGACACTGCACAAAGGCTACTGCAATAGCTGGCTTAGCTTGCTCTTCTGGGTCTGGTATTCCTGAATGTCTAGCAAATACTGTTTTAAGATGACTCAAATAGTCTGCAAGGGCTTTTCCTTTATTTTTTTACATGTCTGTATTTTACACCAGTCACTCCTAACTTGACACACATCCGTAATCTTGTTTAACAATGCTGTTCATTTATCTGTTAATGCATTCATTGTGAGAGTAAAATCTGTTATCTCAGCCTTTTCCAGTAACTGCTTTCTTATTTCATCTAAAGTAACTATCTTCAGCAGTTGCTTTAAGTCGGTCAAAGTAGGATTGCAACATTCTGTTATAGTTTTTAATTCTTCTTTGAATTTTAATGGATCTTCTCTAATATTTGGAAAATTTTTAGACATATTATGCAAATCAGCAGGGGTCCAAGGACGATGAACAAGTTCCCTATTGTTAGCCCCCCAAATTTCCCTGAGAGATGCCAATAGATTCCCTCCAGAGGTTGTAATCTCTTGTTGTACCCTGTCATGTGAGCGTCTATGGTGAGATAAAGGAGTGTCAAATACTAATGCCCCTGTTGTGGAAGTAGAAGCTATCTGAGAAGTTTAGGAAGAAGAACCCCCCTCGACTGCAGATGCCTGTTCAGAAGATTAAGCTTGAACAGGGGAACCAGTTGAGATGTACCAGTATCATGCAGACTGGGTGTCCAATGGACAGTAGACTGAAAGGTAGGGGTCTGAGAAACAACAGAGTCTTGTATAGGAGGTACCCGTACTGGTGCATATGGGGGTGGGGGTGCAGTAGATACTGGAGGATTATCATCCTCTTCAGAAGTTTCTGCTTTTTGGCCATCCTCAGTTTGTTCCAAACCTGCTAAGACAGGATAAAGGGATTCCTTTTTACTGGTCAGTACTGCCTTTTAACCTCTTTTACTTGTTGCAACATTTTTGTTATTAACATCCTGCAACCCTTTTAATGCTGACTCCTTTTCCCTTTTAATTGTTTCACTGTGCCAAGAATAAAATGCTGTCATTGTTCCCTACTTACTTTGCTTTTCTTTTCTTCCAAAATACTTTTCAATGACAGCAATTTAGACTTATAAGTTCCATTTAATAGAAATACCCCACCAGCATAATTCTTAGTAAGCTGAAACCAGTCATGCAAATATTTACAACTTTCCTTCCCATAGTTAAAATATATAAAATATGCAGGTGTTCCCTTTTCAGGGATTTGATCTTGCTTGCTTATCTTTGCTCCCATTTTTCTTATTTTATAAATAAGTAATAATACAAATGTTAGGCTTATCTTAGAACTCCTGGATCCTGGCAGTTCCGAAGACAGAAAATAACTGTAGTAATCCACACACCATACAGGAAGGGAAGGGTAGGAAGTCTGTCGGTGTGCAGCAACAGAGGAGAGGTTTCATTAAGCCTTTTTCCACAGCACCCCCTTGCTTTCATTCCGGTGTGAGCTCTAAAGTTACATCTCCAGCATTGCAGTCAGGATAATGGGCCGGATAGGTACTGTGTCCAGAACTGACCACTCTTTCGGACCCTCTAAGGTTACTTTCACACAATTGCACTGTTAAGAAGTGAGCTTTGGGCTCATGAATTTATTTTAACAGTATATAGTCTACGTCCCAATCATGCTATGGGCTCATGAACTTGTTGTATAGTCTACATCCCAATCATGCGGTGGTCTCATGAACTTGTTTTAACTTTATCTTTAACTTTTAACGTTTTCTTTTCTTTCTCTCATACATTCATACATTGACAGAATAAATCATCTCTCATACTACTTACCTTTCAATCCTGAGGGTACTGCCCTTGACACAAGGTGCCTCCTTGTGCTAATTTGTCCTTTACTGTATGTGCACATACATTTTCTATACTCATTTGTTGTGGGGTCCTCCTACTATTACTTGTATACCTTACAAACAACTCAGTCAAACAAAAACACAGTCATGCACTTATTGTACAAACACAGTCATGCACTGACATTTAGAAAGAAAGGAAAAAGACAAACCAACCCTTTCTTCTTACAAAACAATTTCCCTGCCAAGGCTACTAAGTTTGCACATCCTGAATAGCTGCACATCTGAGTCTCTAACTATTCCATACAAAGCAGTGTGGAATTCACAGAAAATATGTGATGAGTCCTATTGCAGAACTGTCCTGCAACAATACCAAAGTTCAGATCCAGAGAATCGCACCAAATTGTTATAGTCATAAATAAATAACATTAAGAATTTACCTTCAGTCAGGAACAACACTTCAGGATGTGCAAACAAAAATTTTATGCTTACAGTGCTGCGAGACAATCTTCATAGCTGATGTTAAATCAGTCCCTCTGAAGAGAGAGACAACCTACATCTTTTATACATTTTTCTTATCAAGCCTGGTCATGCACTTTCATTACATTACAATGACTCTAGCTAATAGAAAACTTTGCAAATGTCCTCAACCCTCGTGATTTTCACCTCAGACTGCACGTGAACACCTTTCTATACATAATTCACCGCTTCCAGGGGTCTTGTTTCTGACATTGGATGTTTCAAACCTTCCCTACCAACAATGCACTCCTGGCCTGGAGGAGTCAGGCTAACAAATTCCTTTTTGCAGTAACTAACATGCCTCGACTTCATGCAACACGTACCTTTTTCCCTTATTACATTTTAAAAGAATGCAGTTAAGACACAATAATAATTTTTGCTTATGAAGCTGTATGTTTTCCCAGCCCTGTATACAAATTATATTTGCTTTTAAATAATCATATTATAGCAACATTAATAAACTGAAAATAATGTACATTTTAATAACTAATCTTGTCCAATAACACTATGGAATAATACTAATCCCTAAGCCAGCCTGAATAATTTTCACATCAGAAATTAAAGGGTGGACTTACTGTTGTATTTAATACAGTGTTGCAACTAGTCAAGCTTTTCAGTATTTCTGGACATTTTACTGAAGGTTCCAGCAACATTCTCCTTTTGAATCTTTCAATTAAATCATTCATGAAGAGATAAAGGATCTGTATGACATGTCTCCCCCACTCTGTTTATAGATAAATCATTGCATATCTTCTCAAAGCATCTATTTATCTTAAAGATCTGTCATTTATTAAACCATTAATAATCGACTTTCATATGTTTTTAAAATATAGTGCTATTTAAAGAATTTCAGTTTCTGCAACCACTGTTAGGCAATTCTAATACCACAATTCATAAGTCTTACCTGCATCATCTAGTGGGAGGTAACACTTTAATACCTATAACAGAAATTGTAAAACTGGTAAGTAATCAGTTTACTAAGAATTACAGTTGCTATTTTTCTCTTGGTTTTGGAATTGATAACAATAAGCTAAACCAGGTTTCTTCTTGTTGATTTACCCTTACACAAAACATTATCTGTCTTACTTTTATAATTTGTATTGAATTCTATTTACTATTCTAGTACTCATTCTTCCAATAAAAAGCTTGCCTGCTCAGGAAGCAACCTGATGGAACACATGTAAGCATTAACGGACAAACATGACTCCCAAATTGTAATATCTGTAGGGAAAAGTCTGTTGTGTGAGTCTTGATTTCATGAATAACCCAAAAAACACTTTATTATACAAATGAGAGAGGGTTGTAGATCATGTACATTTGTGTGTTGCATAACCATTACTTATTCCTAAAATTCCTATTTAGTCTATGGGCAGGATTCACGAAGGCTTGCACGTAGTCTAAGAGTAGTGTAAGACTCCATGCAGCCTTCGCGATCCAGGAACAGCCCAAAGTCCATGTAAGAGACCAGCTAAAACGTCTCTTACACGGAGTGGGCGTGGATAAGCTAATCACCTCACTTGCAGCCAAATAGCATGAAAATGAGGTTGATTAGCGATCCAGGAAGCCCAAAACAGCCTGTGTAAGAGCTGTTTTAGCTGAAGAAATGTATTCAGTTGACAACTGAGTAAGTTTCTGCAAAAACCACAATGGAGCCATGTCAGCTCCAAATAAAGGGTGCATATGTATCAGGCAGCATGCCAATGGCCAAATATGTGGCCATTGGCAAGGTAACCTGATGCAAAAGTAATAAAAATATAATTTTTTTTTTCGGCGATTGCCGATGTTTAAACCCAGCGCAGCCCCGCACAAACGGGCTGCGCTGTATAAAACATAAAAATGAAGGTTATAAACCCACAAATGTGGGTTTTATGCAATACATGGATTTACAATGCAGGGACCAGCAGACCAAAAACAACATGGCCACCGTTTAGTGGTTGCTAAGGGGGGAAGCTGAGTCTAAGACATGTAACTAAGTATTAGTAGGCAATCTGATGCAAATGAGTGTTAGGATACTGAATTCTACTGTCACATAGCAAATGAGCACATTCTGAGTAGTGTAAGAGTTACAGAAGGGGGAGGAACAGAGTAGGAGATAGGTGACATCACAGGGGGGAATGGCAGAAAGAAATGCAGTTAATTGGAGGTCAAAGTTACATGACAGATGTCAGACACATATCATGGAAAGAGGAGTGCCACAACATAAGCATGGGAAAGTCAAGAAATGGAAGGTGTACACTGTTGCCTACACCAAAGTTTCTTGCTGGGCGTGCATGCGCACATGTGCACCATGAAGCGCGAGTAAGACAGTGTGCGCGCGTGTAAGGCAGACTGAGCATGTGGGAGCATGTTGGTAGATGTTTAACACTGTTTGCGCGGGTGTGCACGCATGTAGGGCAGACTTAGCATGTAGAAGCCTGTTGGCAGACCTGTAACACTGTTTGAGCTGGTGTGCTCGCGTTTTAACCCGAATAAGCAGATTCTGAACCGTGTAAGCATGTGTGCATGCGTGTAAGCCACTGTGAGTGTGTTTGTGCTGGTATACACGCTGCTCCCCCCTGAGGAAACAGAAAGGAAAAAAGGAAGCAACAGAATTAGTAGGAAGCTAGCAGGGAATACTGCTGGAGCTAGCAGGTGAAAACAATTAGAAGCAGGCAATTACACAGGCAGAATAGTAGCTCAGCCCAACACTTAAAAATCTGCAAACAGCAGTGCAAGATGTTTCTCTCAAGAGACACTGCAAGACAGGAGTAAGCTATTAGAAGTGAAAACTGAAAAGCTGAACTCAGAGCAGAAATGTTAGGGGCTGCCATAGCTGTCATAATGAGACATAGGCGACTTGCTGAGGGTGGTGACAATGCAGATGGTGCCAGACAACCCACAGTGAGGAGACGGAGAAGAGTGTACAGGCCCAGGGTCACCTACCACGGGTTACATGAGCTGGAGATAGTAGAGCGCTATAGAGTGGACAGAGACCTCCTGCAGCAAATAGTGGAGCTGTGCAGGCCACGCCTCACACACAGAACCAACAGAGGGGAACCCATCCCAGTGGAAACCAAGGTATGTGTTGGCCTAAGAATACTAGCAACAGGTACCTTCCAGAGACCAACTGGTGATATGATGGGGATATCACAGGCATCAGCCTCCAGGGTACTGCACCAGTTCCTGGATGCCATGTCAGCACATGTCGGTGATTATGTATATTTCCCCTATGCCCGTGAGGTACTGGCCAGCAATATGCGTCTCTTCCAGCAAATAGCGGAATATCCTGAGGTAGTGGGTGCAATAGACTGCAAGCACATACACATAAAAGCACCAGCCAGTGAGTGGGGTAGGGCCTACATTAACTGCAAGGGCTTCCACTCCATCAACTGCCAGGTTGTGTGTGATGCTCAGGGCATAATAATGAATGTGTGTGCTGGCTGCCCTGGGTGCTACCATGATTCCCACATCTGGCATTTGACGCAGCTGTACCAGACATTTGCCAGTGGGGACATCCCACACAGACACCTAGTGGGGGATGCAGGTTATGCACTGGAGCCGTGGCTGATGACACCCATCAGAAATGCACACACACCTGAACAGGAACGCCATAATGAGGCACAAGCACAAACACGTAATGTAATAGAGCGTGTTTTTGGGCTGCTCAAGTCACGGTTCCAGTGTCTGGACACATCTGGTGGAGCCTTGCAGTACACACCAACTACATGTACCCAAATTGTCATGGTATGTGCTATGCTACATAATATGATCTTGCAAAAACAGCTGCAGCAGGACCAGCATAGGGCTGGGCCAAACAGTCCCCCACCATTGCCAAGGCCATCACAGGCAGAGCGTGACTCAGAGGAGGAACAACCTGAGCCTGCCCCAGTAGGCAGAAGGAGGCGTGCCCAGTATGCCCTGGCCTTGGCAAAGAGGCAACGCATAGCACATACACTGGCTCAGTAGGAACCCTGGGAATGATACCCCTCTGACTCACTCAAATAATAACAGGGATGCCTAAAATGACATGACCTGCTCACAAACATGTACAGGGAGTGTAATATGTGCATCCGACAGAGGCAGCCCTGCAGCACCACCTGAGGCATGAATTCCATGTGTTAAGTAATGTAACACCATGTACTATATGCACACCTGAGGACCCTGACTAACATCCTACCCTCACCAAGCATCATACCACAATATGACAATGAGATGATCAAGTGCAATAATTGGCTGAAGTATCGCAGTTAGTCAAAGGGGATCCAATGTGTGCCAGCCTGGGATGACATGCTGAGCATGACATGATGCTCCACCTGCTAGGACTGGCATGCACCTATCAGTGCAGGCTGTATGGATACTGGCAAAGGCTGTTGTTACCCACAGCATGCCCTGAATAGGTAAGGCTCAAAACACAAACCTACCTCCATAGGTATCAGAAGGGATAAGAACCTAGATGTAATGCTACCCAATGCCAGAAGTCGAAACAGCAAGATGCATGCAGTCTAAACTCACCCAGTATGGAGAATGTTGATATCTGTGCTGTAACAGAAAACTGGGTCAAGGCTTACAACAGCACCCTAACATTACCAGGTTACACCTCATACTGTGCTGTACAGCCTCAAAACATGGAACAAGCTACAAAAGGAGGGTGACTAGCAATAATTGTCAAGGATAACTACACCCCCATGTTGGTACCACAACAAGAAGCAGCATGGACTAGCCATGGTCAAGTAACAGTGGCTAAAACTGCCCCCCAGTTTATAGCCTGCTACAGACTACTGTCCCAACACCAGGAACTGCACCTGGCCTATGCTGGAATACATGAATATATCAAGTCCTCCAAACCACATTATATTGGGTGACTGAAAATACCCAGACATAGACTGGGAGCATTATACTAGCCCCAACACTGTAGGACAAAAGTTCATAGAATCCATAAACCAAAATGCCCAGGAACAACGTACCACTCCCACAAGAGGGGTAAGCATACTGGATGTGATAATCAGTAACATGGGTACTAGATGGCAAGATGAGAAGTGTATTGCTCACTGGTAAAACCAGATCATAGAGTAATCACACTGGATATACAAATCCTGACCACAGTCCCTGGCCAGAAAACCACAGTGAAAAACATGTGTAAAGCAATATTTGCACTCCTCCAAACTGATGTGGAATCCATTAAAGGTCCTGTGCAGGTGCAAAATATGGGCCACACCTCAGAACCTGTAATACAGCCAGTCCATGAACACTGCCAGGAATGCTTGGATTATGCAATCCTAAATTAAAACAAGACACAATGCCATACACGCAGGCATCTGGCATGGTGGACACCAGCCATAACCAAACCATGCAAGAGAATGAGAAAGCTACTACATGACAGAGCAAACATAAAAAATGAAGTAATCACTGATCAGTAGTATGGCAATAAAATATGTCCACACATACAATCCACTAAGGCCAGCCACAACAAGTTGAATCTGTGAATCTTGAGGCAATGTTACACCTGCCCCAAGTACACAGACAACCCCCAACTCCCCCCAAGAAATACAAATATATGTGAGAGATGCAACCATCTATCCAAACTGGAGGCTGAGCTCCCTCAACTCAGTACTCCCATAACTAGTCAGGAGGGGAAGGTAACCACACACACCACAAACCCAGTCCCACATAGACCTATCACAACTGCAAACCAAAGACATAAACACAGAAAAACATTCCCGGAGGCTCAAATTACAAACACACTACACCAACAGAGGCCTCCAAAGCAGACACCCAATCAAACAACCTCCAAACATAGCACATGCAACACATAGTACACAAAGCTGGTGTGCCAAACAGTCACAGGCCAGAAGGAGAAACAACATGCCTGATACAGTTGTAATAGGTGACTCCATAGCGAGACACACTGCTGTCCCGCACACCAGACTGAACAAGGGAAAGGGTACAATAAGCTGCCTATAGGTTGCCACAATACGCCACATAACACAAGTATGCAGGTCACCCCAAAGCAAGTAGAAATATGATGCAGTCATAGTCCATGCTGGTGTGAATGACCTGAGATGTACCTCCCCGAACTACATGAAAAGAGACATAGATGAGCTCCCTGATTATGTAGTCCAGGCTGGTATGACACTGACCGTTTGCAGCATCCTACCCTCACCAAGAATGATGCCACAGTACAAACACGGAATGATCAGTTATAACAAGTGGCACAATTACTGGTGTCATTCCAAGGGATCAATGTCTGTCTGCTTGGGATGTCATGCTTGACAAGCCACGCAGCTGTTCCAGGGATGGCTTGCACCTGTTACCCCTGGGTGTCTGGATATTGGATAAGGCTTTTGCCACCTCCATAGAGCCTTTCGTAGGCAAGGCTGAAAAGACTAACCCACCACCCTACAAAACATAAGTGGAAAGAAACATAAGGGTAATGCTGACCAATGCCAGATGTGTAAACCCCAATATGCATGCTCCCGAGGCCATCCCCAGTATGGAGAACATCAATGTCTGTGCAGTGACAGAAACCTACTGCAAGCCTCCTGACAGCACACCAGCACTACCAGGTTATACCACATATCATGCGTCATGGCCCCAAAACCTGGAACAAAACATAAAAGGAGGGTGAGTATCCATATTCAGCACAGACACCCATATGTCCAGGTAACTGACAATGCGCAAGGCATTGGAGTCCACCCATGTACAACTAACCGTAGGCAAGACTGCTGTACAGTCTGTAGCATGCTACAGACCACACTCTCACACACAGGAACCCCACCCAGCCATCCTGAAGACACTGGACAGTATGAATGTCCCACCAAATACCAAACAAGGTACTCACAAATTACCACATAGGTGGTAAACCATTATGTATGGAAGGAGTAATCAGGGACCTAGGGACACAAGTGGACAGTAACCTGTTATGTGACACTCACATTGCCAATGTGACTAGGAAGACTGTCTACATTGGACACTGTATCATGAAAGGATTCACATCTACGTCAACAGAGGTCATTGTGCCCCTATACTGTTCTCTTATCACACCCATAATCTAGTACAATGCCTCATATGGGATGTACCTTACCTGACACCTGCAGCAGTTAGAAAGACCTCAAAGGTACCTCACCAAGAGGATAAAGGGTCTCAAATATATGTCATATGCTGCCTGGCTTTAGACACCCCAGCTGAATGCAGTCACATACTGCCTACACAGAGGCATTGCATGACTGTTGTACAAGGCCATGTCCAACACAGGAGTAATGGACATGCTCCACCCCAGAAAACTCAAAGCCATCGGAGCTGTGAGAGTGAGAGATGTCAACCTCAACACATAATGAAATAGGATGTGCTGGAGGGACAGATACATAACCCAGTGGCTCCCCACACCCTGGAACAGAATCCCACTCCATGTTAGGCAGAGCCCCTCACTGACACTCTTCAACAGGAATCTTGCCAAGTGGATGGATGATCATAGAGTTACACTGGGGGTCTTCACTGTGTCACGTCCAGACAGAGGCACAGCAAAGCAAATCATAAATGGCCATAATATTCACATAGCAAGGGGTGGCGAAAGCCACACACACTCTGGCTAGGCTAACAAATACCCTAGGGTGGATAGCCTAGTATGAACCTATGAACCTATGAAGATACAAATTTTACAGGACACCAAGGATAATCCCAAGGCTTCCACAACTGATGGTAGGAACCGTGTTGGGAATTCACAAATATGCTCTGAATCACACAAATATCACAAATAACATACCAAACACACACACATATTGCCAACATACATCCTGACAGGTGCAGTGCAAACCCCCCCCCCCCAGAATGCAAAATATCTATCCCAGCAGACTGCTGGCCCCCTGACATTGCAGATGCTGAGGTAACAGCCAGCATCTACAAAGCAAAACACACAGCAGCAATGGTATGAGATGGTGTCCTGGACTGAGTCCAACATGGACTCCAAGACGAATGGAATGCCAAATCACACTACTGCTCAATGTCAGCCTTACCACAGGATATGTACCCAAAGAGCAGTGTACAACAACAGTGGTCCTCCTCAACAAAGGTGTTGCCTGAATGGATACTGAAAACTACCACCCCAGAATCCTGAGAAGCTCAGTCTGCACAGCTATGGAAAGGATCAGCATGTACCGCAGACATAAAGATATTGGGGACCTACTGACACAGGACCCTACCCAGTGTGGCTTTCTTAAGTGCAGATCCTGCCCCTAAACATGTTTGACTCATTTGAAACAGTCATTAAGGTCATTGATGAGGGCAATGTGGTCCACACAGCGTAGCTGGACCTTGCAAAGGCTTCTATACAATACCCTACGTGTTCAATATAGATATGCTCACCAGCTTAAATATAAACCCCTATGTCAGTAGAGGGGTTGCAAACCAGACCAAGGACAGAACAGACATGGTCAGACATGCTGCAGCCATGTCATACTACAAACCAGATATAACTGGCATCCCACAAGGCTTGGTCCTGGGATCTCCCTCGTCTGGTATATATATGTCCCATAGGTACAGGCCAACATGGAAGGACTGTGTCTGAACATGTTTGCAGAGGACTACAAACTGCTCACCATATATGACCCTCCAGCTGACACAAGCATCCCACAAAAGGGCCACATAGAAACAGACAACTGGTGCCATAGCCATGTCAGCAAGCTAATTGCAGAAAAGTGTATAGTCAACCCCCATGGATATACAGTAAGTGCCCACCAATTAGCACATAGGTGTTAACCCATTACGTACTTAACATGTAATGAGAGACCTGGGGACACAAGGTGATAGATATCCTGCATTGGACAAACATGTGGCTGTAGTGTTCGCAGAAACATACCATATACCCACCTAATCATGAAGGTTGTCAGATCTAGATAAGGGGAGGTCATTGTGGCTCTGTAGTCATCCTTCATCAGCATTACAATTGACTACAATAGCCCCTGTGGGATGTACCTCAGCAGACACCTCCATCAACTGTAAAGTCCCCAACAGTACCTCACCAGGAGTATCAAAGAGCTTGCACAGATGCCATGTGTTGCCTGATTAAACAAACTGCAGCTACACACACTGCCATACTGCCCACCCAGAGGCAAGCTGTGCCTGATATATAAAGCCATGTTCAAGCTGGTATCAATAAACATGCTGCACCTTGTACAATCTGAATGGCAGTGAGCTATGCACATGAGAGACCTGAACCCCAGCACTGACTTACATAGGACAAGCTGTACTGCATGATCCATAAAACAGAAGCCACCTCCACCCATGAGTAAACTCCCAGTACAGGCTATCCATAGAGTCACTCATCGATTCTCCTCAAGAGGAATCTTGATGAGTGGATGGGAGATGGTAGCTTTACCCTGGGTATCACTGTTATGTCACAGGTAGACAGAGGCACAGTATACTAACCATGACATATGTCATGGCAAACTCCACTTACAATGTGTGTCGAAGGACAAACACACTCTCCGACTAGCATTAGAAATGGCCTAGGGCACATCGCTAGTGTTTGCAAATGTACACCTATGTTGTGGAATACACTACCAATGTTGGACAAGCCTGGTTTAAGTAGTTCATATCTGAACATAATGCAACATGGTCAGATGTGCACAACTGGCCCCTAACCAGGCTGTTGTGCTCACTATGGAAATGTAAAGCAGTGATAGGACTAAAGCCCAGGATACTGTCCACCACAGTCAAAGTACTGAACCAGTACACTATACGGTACTACAGTGTTAGGTCAGTATGAAGGGATGCTGACAACTGTATGCAAAGTATCCCATGCAAACCCTGCAGGCACAGTATAATCCCTGTTGTGTTCACACACAAAGCAGTCGGTCAGTAACTACACAACATGACACACAACACACAACCATAAACGGGAGATATTTGTTGAAGTTCACACTCATCCACAAATGTGGTGGGCTGCAGAGTTCAACATATGGAAAGCTCACACTGGGCATGCTCACACACTTTGATAAATGAGAAATATGTTAGACAACATGCCATGGGAAGGCTGAACTGGGCATGCTCACACACTTAGGCCAGATCTCAGTTTAGCAGTTGGCCACACATATCTGGTATTTGTACGTGTTATTCCAGGAACCAACCACATTACAGCAATCTGCCCAGTGCACACAGTTAAATGACTACAGAGACATACATGATATAGTGGATCCCTCCCATATGCAAACATCTTCCACAGATACACAAGTTGTTCATACAAACAGGGAATGCTATGGCAATAAAGACCTGCAAACAGTCTATCAGCAACAAATAATGTGCATTTGACAATTAAACATATGGGTGTAGAGGTCAACACTAGGCTGTTTGCCCTAGGGAATGACAGCTTAGCCTGAGTGTGCTTGGCGTCTGCCTCCCCACAGGATGCACATTCCCCTTTCTAAACACCGATGATGTCAGCACCCTATAAGTACAGCAGGAGAAGGGAAACCTCCCAGTAATGCGAATAGTGCACTCCGCTAATGCGGCCGTCTCAAGTGTCATAACATAGTTAGGTAGGGATTTAAATCCTGCAAATGCTGTGTCTGTGTGTGTGTGTGTGTGTGTGTGTATGTGTGTGAGTGGGGTTGGTGTGTGTGCAAGCCTGTGTCAAGGAAATGTCCCTTTTGGCAACTGGGAAAACACACTACAGGATGCACATTCCCCTTTCTAAACACTGATGATGTCAGCACCCTACAAGTACAGCAGGAGAAGGTATGTGGCATGGAAAATGACTGAGTCATATGTGTCCATGCCTCTGACTGACCTGTATGCTTGTGTTATGTGGTGGACCATAGCGCCCCATGGGCATATCACTGTGACCTTCACCTTGTCCAGCCTGGTGAGCGTGACCACACTGTACCGGACAATAAAGGTAGCTAACACAACTGTGGCAGGTGTGTTGTCTAGCCGTACAGGCTGTGACTGTTTGGCACACAGGATTTGTGTGCTATGTGTTATGTGTGATGTGTTCAGGCATAATGTATGCCTGTGTGCCAGCTGCAGAGGTGTGTGCTGCTCAGGCGGGATGCTATTCTAAGGCTCCACGAATGGCCCAGTGTGTACACTTGCTTGTATTGCTGTCAGTGTAGGTCTACATCAGACTGGTATTGTAGTCACTGTAGTATTGCATGCCACCTGACAGGTTATGCCAGTACTGGGTTCAGAGTGCTTTGTCCCCAGTTTGGCTATGTGGTTCCATCTCATACATGTGTTGTATGTCCATGTGTAGGGGAGAGGGTTGACTGTGTACATGTGGCAGCTGTGACATTGCCACATGACCCACATATTCCACAACTGTACCATAGAGGTGACTGACAACTGACCTTTGCACATGCTACCATAGTATTGTGATTGCCATGGTGATTAACAGCACATAAGGCCAATGGGGAACAAGGTACAGAGGTTCATAGGTTCATAGCTTCATACTAGGCTATCTGCCCTAGGGCATTTAAGAACCTAGCCAGAATGTGTTTGGCTGTCGCCATCCATTGTAAATATATCTTGCCATGCCATTTTCCGAGGTTAGTATACTGTGCCTCTGTCTAACAGTGACACAGAAGTGATACCCGGGTTAAACCGACAATGTCCCATCCATTCATCAAGATTCCTCTTGAAGAGAGTCAATGAGGGACTCTGCCTAACCTGGACTGGGATTTTATTCCAGAGTGAAGTGAGCCTCTGGGTTATGAATCTGTCCCTCCAGCATGTCCTATTTATTTCAGTGCTGAGGTTCAGGTCTCTCAAGCATGTAGCCCCATGGGATTTGGATATTCTCAGGTGCAGCATGCCCATTAATTCCGGGTTTGACATGACGTTATACATTAGGCACAGATCGCCTCTGAACAGGCGGTATGCCACTGAGTAGAGCTGGGGTTTCTTTAACCGGTCAGCATATAGCATCTGTTTGAGCCCTTTGATCCTCTTGGTGAGGTACTTGTGGGGTCTTTCCAGTTGCTGCAGGTGTCTGGTAAGGTACATCCCAACAGGGGGATTGTACTCAATTATGGGCCTGATGAGGGATGAGTAAAGAGGCATGATGTCCTCCCCTGATATAGATGTGAATCCCTTCATGATGGGGTGGGCTATATACAATGCCTTTCTAACCACTTTGGCCATGTGATTGTCAAATGAGAGATTGCTATCAATTTGGGTCCCCAGGTCCCTAATTACTTCTTCTGTACGTAATGGAGTACCACCTATGTGGTACTTTGTGGGCACTTTGTTTTTACCAAAGGGGATGACTATAGACATTTTTGCATTCAGCTGGAGGCCATGGCTCTGGCACAAGTTGTCTGTTTCTATGAGGCCCCTTTGGAAGATGCTTGTGTCGGCTGGAGAGTCGATTATGGTGGCCAGTTTGCAGTCATCTGCATATTTGGTCAACCACAGTCCTTCCATGTTGGCCTGTACCTCCGATAAATATATACCAAACAAGAGAGGTCCCAGGACTAAGCCTTGTGGGACACCACTTGTAACTGGTTTGGAGTCTGGCATGGCTCCAGCAGTTCTAACCATGTGGGTTGCTGTCCTTGAGTCAGTGTGCAATCCATCTAGTGACATAGGGGCTCATATTTAAGCTGGTGAGCTTCTCTAGAATGCCCGAGTGGGGTATTGTTTTGAGGTCCAGGTAGGCTGTGTGGACCACCTTCCCCTCGTCAATGGCCTTGGTGACTGTTTCAAAGAAATCAACCAGGTTTGAGAGGCAGGATCTGCCCTTAACAAAGCCAAACTGGGTATGAACCAGTGTCTGTAGGTCCCCAATATCTATATTTATGTGGTCCATGATGATCCTTTCCATAGCTCTGCAGACCAAGCTAGTGTGGCTTATGGGGTGATAGTGTCCAGGATCCGTTGAGGCACCACCTTTCTGTAGAGGGACCACTGTTGCTGTACGCCACACTTTGGACACATATCCTGTAGTAAGGCTGGGATTGAACAGTAGTTTTATGTTTGGTTGTAGCACGTCTTGGAGGTCATGTAGGACACAGCCCAGGACACTGTCTGGTCCCATTGATGCAGTGTGTATTGCTTTTGAGAGGGCGGCTCTTACCTGAGCATCTGAGATGTCAGGGGGGCAGCACTCTGCTGGGATACATATTTGCCCTTTCGGTGTGGAGGGGGGTGAGAAGTTTGCACTGAACCTGTCAGCTAGAATGTTGGCAATGTCTGTGGGTTTGGTGTTTCTGTTGACATTTTGGACTACCTCTGAGCATATCTGGGAATTACCACCCAGGTTCCTAACATAACTAAAGAAAGCCTTGTGATTATTCTTAGTGTCCTGTGCAATTTCTCTCGAAGCTGGCCTTAGACAATCTTGTGAGTGCCTGTAGTTATTTGCTAATACTGATCAGTGATGCCTTCCCTTTTTGGGATTTTGCTGTATCATTTAGTAGCTTCCTCCTTCTATTGTGTAGTTTGTTTATGGCTGGGGTCCACCAGACAGGACGTCTGCCTTTGGAGGACTGGGTCTTGGTTTTATTCGGGATCACATGACCCATGCATTCCTGAAGGTGTCCATAGAATGCGTTTATAGAGGAATCTGCGGTCTGGTCTGTAGTTTCCACAGGCCCGGGGGCTTTGAAGGTTTCCACCTCAGTTTTGAGGAGTGTGAATTTGCTTTAGAAAAGTTGTTCACTGTGGTGTTCTGGGCAGGGGGTGGGGTAGGGATGTGAATATCCAGTGAGATTAGTTCATGGTCCGATCTTACCAGTGAGGGATACACTTCTGGTCTGGAGCATAGAGTCCCCATGTTGGTGATGATCAGGTCCAGTATGTTTCACCTTCTTGTGGGAGTGGTAACAAGTTGTTCCATAGCATTTGAGCTCATATTTTCTAGGAATCTTTGGCCTAGGGTGTTGGAGCTAGAGTCATGCTCCCAGTCCATGTTTGGGTAGTTGACGCCCAATATAATGGTGTTTGGAGAGACCTTCATATTTCCACTGTTCACAGGATGGCCGAGTGCATTTCTTGGGTTTGGGAGGGTGGTCTGTAGCAGGCTATAACCTGGAAGACAGTTTCACCCATTGTTAGTTGCACATGGATAGTCTCTGATGCTTGATGCTTTGCCACCAACCTGGAGGTGTGGGTATCTTTGATGAATATCAATACTCCCCCTCCATTTGTGGTTCTTCCAAGTTTTGGGGCTGAAAAGCATGGTATGAGGTATAACCTGGTAGTGCTGGGGTGCTCTCGGTAGCCCTGAACCAGGCATCTGTTACTGCACAGATATCGATGTTCTCCATGCCAAGGAGAGTTTCGGGTGCATGCATCTTGAGGTGTAGACTTCTGGCGTTGGGTAGCATTACTCTTAGTTTCTTATCCCTTGTGATACCTATGAAGGTGGGTTTGTCATTTGAGCCTTGCCTAACATAGGCACTATGGGGGTAGCAAGAGCCTTTGCCAATATCTGAAAGCCCAGGGGTGACAGGTGCAAGCCATCCCTAGCAAAGCAGGTGGTTCAACAGAAGATGAATATGTGAGGGTGTAGTGCCTGTGATTAGTTAGCAGTAGCATATATGACTGCTCACGTGGACAAATGCCAGGTAAGTCATATGCAATGTGTCACAGGCAATGTACATGTGAACAGGACAAACAGTGGCATTCTGACAAGTGAGACATGGACCTACATATAGTAAGCTATGCAGATGTCACTAGGAGTCCACAGAAGCTCTGTAACTATGCATTGCAGGTGGGATCAGTATTCCAGGGTAATTGCAAGCAAACATGCATGCAAACAAAGCTACAGTAAGCAGGGCTGCATGTAGTCCATTGTACAACAAACAAGCTATACCACTTCCAGTAGGTAACACTGCAAATATGCAGGCACTATGCACATGTACATGGAAATACACAGGTCAGATGGCTAGGGTCCAGTCTCAGCGCACACAAGTGTACAGACCATGTACTGTCAGGATGTACAATATGAGATAGGCGTAGCCCTTTCAGATTTTAAGGGCAGGGACCATGCTGGTATGCTGTGGACAATGTTCTGTGAGTGTAAAGGTTGGTATCTCTCTCATATTTCCAGCTGTGTTGTAGATTAACATTCCTCCATTCATTTCTCCAGTTTCCTGTACTAACTGTGTATGTACACTGACACCTACAGCTACTACTACTACTGTTAATGTGTGTGTGTGTGTGTGTGTGTGTGTGTGTGTGTGTGTGTGTGTGTGTGTGTGTGTGTGTGTGTGTGTGTGTGTGTGTGTGTGTGTGTGTGCTTTCCTTTCACTTTTGCTTGCACTTTGTTGCTAAGGCTTCAATATTTGCCCTTTACAGTCACTACTTGTATGCCTGCTAGGTGTCCTGACTGTAGTGTGCTACTGTAGCGTTCCTATTTTCCATGTATATTCACACCTTGGAATGCTTGCTATATCTGCTAGGGTGTTACAGCATGCAGTGTGGTCTGTCCATGGTGTGGGCCTTGACATCTATTAGGGTATTTGAGTATGCTGCTGAGCAGGCCCCAGAGACACTCAGGTTCATCTGTTATCTGCCTCATGGAATGGTACATATCAGTGGGGTACACCCATTAAATTGTCTGGTATGCTGCAGTTGTGACTGTGGGTTAGCATGAGCATATGTATTACTACACTTATTCTGCCATGCAAGTGGTGAATACTTTCAGGACTCCATAGTTACCATTGCATGTGTTGTTACACCTTTCTGCCTACTGTTTGTACATTTCACATGGAGTCTGTGGAGCATCCCTGTAAGTCATTCACTGTTGCTATGTCTAGGCTCTTAACTATTCAAATATGGTGGTGTCAGACTTCTCATGTGTACAAATATTTGCAGGTTGTCCACATTTCCGCCTCATATTTTGGTCAATATCTCATGCACAGCTTTTTCTGGCAAATCACTCTGGGCTCAAGTCAGAATATAGTGACAAACATTCAAGTTTCAGACTTCATACCCTTCCAAACATCCCACAAAATGTAGACCCTGTTACTCTCTGAACTGTCTGCGTTTGTTGTAGTATTTGTAATGTGTCCCTGGTTTTGGGCCTTTGCTCCACATATTTTATTACTTGGTCTGGATGTGTTCCTGTAAGAGGTTGTGGGGTATGGGCAGTGATTATCCTGCTGTGAGTATGTGTGTGGTTTGCAAGGTGCTACAGTGACATTATTACCTACTAGCTACCAGCTAGCATGGCTGTTTCTGTTCAAACACTACTATTATGGAAATCCACTAGTTTTGACAGTAATTCTAAATGACATGCTTTGTGTACTACACATCCTATATTCCCTTTACATTCATTCTTACTATTACATGATATATTTATTTTAGCACAATGTTCTTGTATAACAGTCATGGCTTAGTGGTAAATCATGCAGACTACTGTTTCCAAGGTTCTGGGTTCGGGACTGCCAGTGGGATTTTATTTTGCTTCTGAACTGACTACAGGACCTGTCAATCAGAGGCACTTTTAAGCAGTTGTAACCGGGTTAGCGCTGGTTTGCGCAGAGTTCACGCATGCGCACTGGCATTTAGCTCCACACACACATGTGCACACCTGCTTACAACTGCTTAAACATGCTTACTCTTGCGCACACCCGCGCTATTTTCTTTGAAAGAAATGAAAATGGGGAGACAGGAAAGTGGTGAAAATGGGGTCACAAAGAGGGTAAGACAGTAGGGAAACAAGCTTGGGTTTTGCAGGAGGGATGTAGGTAAGGCCGATAGCTGCCCATTTCTTCATCAGCAACAGCTGTGCATATGTTTGTAATTTGGTGTGACATTTGATACCTTCCACCCCTGAGAGAGGTATAAGGACAACAATAATACTTGTTGTACAGCCAATTGTAATTGATAGTTTCCATGTCTGGTAGACATATGTGCGGAATGGGCAGCTATGTATGGGGCGTAATTTTTTTGTGGGTACAGAGTGCCTTTTTTTTTTTTTCTGGTGAGAGTGGTATGTCAGGTGAAGGAAGTCGGTATAGCTGGGGAGGTAGGTTGGGTAGGTCAACAGACAAGACAAACAAGATGCATACAGGGGCGATGTATGACACGTGTGGGGGGGTTACACAATTGACGGGGACGGAGGTTTGGATATCCAGAGCCCATGAGCCCACAGATGGCAACAGTGGAACTGATATCCCCACCCATGGGCAGTTGCCACTTTTCCTTCACTGCCCAGGACGGGGCTGTGCTGGGGGCTGTGTAGGCTGGGCAACAGGCATGCCCATAAGTTGTGCCACCTGTGCCTCAAGCTGGTGTAGGGGCCCAAGAACAGAGTCCAGGATCTCCCTACGCACCACAGTCCGGACACTATGAAGGGTGAGTGGTGGTTCTCCTCCAGCCACACTTGCAGAGGGGGGATGAGCCCCATCCCCTGCAGCACTTCCACCCGCAGGTGGCACAGGGCCACCGGAGGAGGGTCCAGACTGGGCACTAGTGCCAGGTGCACTCGCCAGCTGAGGTGGGAGAGGTGGGTCCGCTGGAACCCGCCTTCCCTGTCGTTCTATGTTTTGCATTATGTCATGACAGTTTGGGTTAGTAACATACAATACCATTCGCAATTAGTTGTAACAGCATGCAATAGTATTCCCATTAACCAAACACCCAGATATTCACACCATTGAACAGCAATCATAACACATGCATAATTTGAACAGCAATACACAGTCCAACAACATGCAGGGTTGATTGATGGCAACAGGCCATCAGGTTTGGATGTATGAACAGGGCAGATGCATCAATGGACATGCAAATATTCATGACCCATCAGGACAAATGTCCAGGGGTGTTAATTGTGATTGCACATACCATTTTCACGTGGAATGGATTATATGTGGTTATAGGGTGGGGTGAAGAAAATATTATTAACACCTTCGAATACCAATACATATGCTGTACATTTCTGATAGCTAAAGATATATACACACTACTGTTCTAACTACAGTTTCCTATATGATAACTACTTCAATTTGGTGATAGGACTGTTACTGCTACATCAATATACATTTTATTGTTATTCATACACGTTCATATCTGGCTTTGTTCAGCTACATCATCTTGCTACATTTGCTTTATATAGCTATAGACAACTGTGGATGTTTGATATTTCAGACAATCATACTATCTGCATATTGCAGACTGAGAGCAACATATCCAGATTATGGGATACACATTCCAGCTGCAGCAACACTTTGGACACATTTTGCAGTTTGGTTCTACTTGTCACATTCATTTAATTCAGTACTGACTGCAGTATACTTTATACAGGGGTTATTACTACTTTATTGGTGGATTCATAACTTTTTCTCACACCCTCTCACATGTTTTCATTTTACTATTCAGGATGGTACTTACTTCTAGGCTTTATTGACATGTTTTACCTGTAGTTATTACAATCCTTTCCAGCAGTCTCACTTCTGTCATGTTTCAGTATTTCAACAGGGATATATTTCACACATGTGAGTTGCTCATCTTCTGCAGCTGTACTTTTCAGCCTGCTGCAGGTTGTGCACTATGATATTATAGGTGGGGCATCTTTATTTCAGACTTTATTTCAGACATTTTCATTTTTCTGTTTGGATTTTAGACTGCAACACACTTTTGTAATCAAGCAATACTTGCAAACACTTTTACACTGTTACTTGCACATTTTATTACTTAGTGACTACACTGCACTCTTTTGCTAACTGTCATACTTTTATATTTCTTTACAGTTACTGGGAGTGGATTACTGACCTGCCTGGTGGCGCAACCGCACCAGCCTATCGCCATAGGCTCTGCGGTTCGCAGAACGGACACCTGCAGCTGTAATATAAATGAAGTAATATTGGAATACACATCTCCATAATATCAGCTAATTTAATTTCTTACATACATAATTAAATGTAACTTACTCAGTAGTGGGGCGTTGGGCATTTGCCGGGCCTCCTGGATACAACGGCTCAATTGGTCCTGCTTGCATCTCTTCAGGTCCACATGGTGGTGACGGACCTGCTCACCAGTCCTTGGAATCCCTGTGGCACTGGTAAGATCATGAGCCAACCGGTCCCACGCCTCAACCCTATATGCTCCCCACAGGACCTGGCCCTGCATGAGTTGGGCCTCATGATTGTGAACTAGGAGCCAGACCATGTATCTGGACTCCTCAACACCCCACCTCTGTGCTCGAAAGCAACTATCCTCACCTACACCTGACATTCTGGCTGCAAGTCAGTTCTACAATCGTTTATGCTGTGTATTCCCACCTATGGGGCTTATATATGCTGTTTTTCCCGCACTTATCTGTGATTGGCCATTTTGGAATTGTATCCACTTCACAAAACTTGCTTTGTCATGCTCCACTTTCTATTCATTCCTATATATTTGCTATTACTGCATTTCTGAGTGCAGCTGTCATAGCTTAGTGGTTCAGTACCTTGACTATGGTGCATGGTATCCTGGGTTCGAACCTGGCCACTGATTTTTATATTTTATGACTGTCTAGACAGGCTAGGGGGTGTGTCTGTGTAAAGGCAGTTTTGTTACAGCTTGCTCAACATTGCCCGTCGGTTAGCTTGTTGGCGCGGTGCGCAGCTCCGCGCAAACGGGGTGCGCTGGCTTACGCCTCATTTGGCTGTCAGCACGCATAGTATGCTCAGCTCAGCTAGGGGCACACAGTTTCAGCATGTGAAACCACTGCTCACCTACGGGCACTCATTTTGCACCTGTTAAACCACTGCTCACCTACGGGCAGATGCACTCACCTTGTTAAACTATAGCTCAGCTATAGGCACATCTGGCATTTTTTTATTGTTTTGTTACATCACATTTCTTCAAAATAAATGGACTAGTTCATTACATTTTACATAAAATGTGATTTTATATGTGTACATGTTTGTCAGGGACTTGTTTCGTGCTTATTTTTCTAAAAATAAAAGTTGGTGTTGTGGGGGCTCAAGCCATGAATGCCTGATCTTCAGCTGACGTCTCTACCACTATGCTATTGCTTCTAGGCTTACTTTGCATATTTAGTTCTTATATGCTTTCCCACTGACTGCTAACTGTAGCTGCGCTACGGGCATGCCCGTGCAAACGAGCACACTCACGGTTAAACATCTTTACAATTTAAAAAAAATATATCACATGTTCATTTATATATTTTCTGTTCATAGTCTGTGGGGACATGTGTTGTGTTGTGTTTATTCACATTTCCGTGGACTCTGTCGTGGGTGTTTACTTTGGGCACTTTTACTCTTCTAGGGGCGTGTCCACTTTCCGGGCTCGGCCTACGGACATGCCCCCTACTGTCTTACACGGACCGTGTTAGACTTAGGTGTGATTCAGCATGCTCTCATGAATATGCAGAGCATGCTGACATCACTCAGTTTAACTGCAGCCTCCGTGTAACAGTTATAACTCTTACACGGAGGCTTTGTGAATCCTGTCCTATGTAGTAGTAGCTTGGGTTAAATTTTATGTGGGCAAACATTGGATCAAAACAGAGATTTCCTTAAATTTCTATACATGTTTTTATAAAACAATAACTTTCTTAATGGATGCATTCACAGAAACTTCTTCAAGCAGCGATTAGATTCCATGACTGATGCAGTAAATTAAGTAGATTTTTATTGTCTGAAGGTTAAATTTCTTCAATGTTATTTGCTAATGAATGCGTATGTTACCACCTGCCAGCCCATCCTTTGCTATCTTCATTTGCTAGGTCAGTTACTTCCTGTATGTATAGTAAAGCAATTTTTTAATGGCATCCAATAACTGATGATTCCTCCAGAGTAGTTTGTGACATTCTAACCACATACAAGGTCATTTATGACTATCAATATCTATTTCTTTATATCAAACAACTTATCTGACTTGTATATAACTAATATAGGTTTCAGCCTTATTTTATGTGAAACTTTAAGCTGAAATAATGTAATTACTAAAAATATAACACTTAAAAAAGAACAGTGCATCCACATATTTTAAGTCATTGTTGCTATTATCAAGGTCAGGTATATTAGCACATTTTAATGGTTAAATTGTCATGATGGCTTAAAAAGGAGTTTACTATATACTTCACTAATAGTATATGGCATGTAAACACCTTGCAAACAAATAGCTGAGATTCCCTAGCTTTTCTATACTATATGTCAAAACTGAAAATATTCTAGAAATAGTAGATCAAATCATATTAAGAAAACAGATAGTGTATAACTGAACTGTCAACAGTGGTGACACCACATTCGTGAACCAAAAGTGAACTGTAGATTCTCATCCGTTTATTGTCACCAAACTTTACAGCAATCATTTAGTAACAAAGTACCCAAAGCATACTCATGATTACCAATAATGAGTCCTAATATAACACATTCCTTCAATATCTGCAACTCCTTAATTTATTATCTGTCATATAATGTGAATTTAATCAGATTGTTGAGTAGTCTCAAACCTGGACCTTTCTCAGGTTATAAGATCATGACTGACTTAGGAGCAAATTAAGCACTTCAAAACCACATATGGAGTATTGCTGCCCATGCTAAGAGGGATGACGGGACAGCATCTGAAATATTTTTCACTTTGAACAGTTCACTAAATTTGGTCACTGAGGGCTAGCATTTCAGATATCAAATATTGTAATCTCCCAATAATTCTTAAGTCACAACAGCTTATTAATGTTAATTGCTGAAGTTTTATTTTCCAAATAAATGGCAAAATTGAGCAGTTGTTTCTTTTTAACCGCACAGATGATATTATATAATAACAAAAATGTACAGATCACATTTAAATTTCATTGTAAAACATTTGCCCAAAAGGTTACATTTCCATTTACCCCACAGTTTACAGTGAACATGACATTCACACTTTCTAAAAGATAGACAAGTTATAATTGAATATGTTGTTAGATCTCCATATAGCTATATGCAGAGATATTTATTGAATAAGAGGAAATGCTCACACATCATTGGCTAATTTGAAAATATTCTGCACATTGAAATATGCATGATACTCAGCTTCTTAAGGATCTATATACAGTCTTATCAGTAACTAGCATGCTACCTTATTTCATATCCCCTGAAGCATATACAGATAAATTTAATAGCATTCTAGAAAGAAATATCACATTAGGTATACAAAGTTGGCTGATTTGAACAGCCTAAGACACCCTTCATACAATCCACTGCTGATAATTCCACTCAGATAAAGAAATGACAACTCAAATCAAATAAAGATCAAAGTCTAAAAGTTGTCCTTCAAAATATAAACTTGTCAGTTTTACATACATTAAAAATTCTGCATCAGAATTGTAGCTATGTTATTCATTTTTCCTACCAGTTCAATAAACACTATATCACATTAGCAAACAATGAGTTTACAGTACCCATTTGTTGTCATTAGCTCACCCCTGAACGTACAAATAAAATATAGCTTACAGGAAAAATGTGGTTCTTTTGAAAATCATCTAAAACACCAAACCTTTACTCTCAGTATCTAATATACAGAAAACTAACAAATACTTAAATCCAGGAGGCCAAATAAAATACATACTACAGAAAGAATCAAGAACAATTACAAGATCCAAGGTCTTGATGTTAAAAAATGACTCAGTTACTCAAAGAGATATCTCTCCTATAACCACCCACATTTTGGCCATCTATCTCATATCACCTAAAGACAATTCAAAATCGTTTTTGTAGTCCCACAAAAAGAATAATTTCCTGATAGACCTCATACATTTCGTGTGATAGCAGAGATCTTCAGGAAGCTACATTCAAGCAGTGTGGTCACACTTCTATAGTTTCAGTGTGTATGAAAAAGGAAGATCCTTACTAAAGAATAGTAGGAGTCTGTATTCTCAGAGACAGAAAACCAGTCACATTACTCAACTAAAATACAAACTGCTTTTGGGAAAGTATTTTAACCTGCAGCTGCAGGTCCCAATTTAATCCATGATATGATAATAGAGAAATACCTCCTCCACTTTAAAGATTGGTGGTGTCATTGGGGAAAGGTATTCCCTTTAGTAGACCACGTTATTAGTATGAGGAGAGAAACAACCAAGTGTATAAGCCTACATATATATCTCTAACAAACAGAGAAAAAGGAGAAAACCCACCAGACACACTCACAAGAGTATACAAACCAAATAAAGATCTAGGAATAGTCTTATAAAGCCAAAGATATGTTGCAAATTTGCTAAGGTAACACAGAGAATAAGAACTGGCACATTTGCCCACGAGACACACTCACATGAGTATTCAAGTCTAATAAGGATCAAGCGCATAATAAAAAAAAAGCCCCAAAGGTTAACATATAAAATAAGAATTGGCACATTTCAAAAAACTATATAAAGAGATGTGTCAACACACATCTATGACAGAACCAGTAGAAGAATTGTAGTTTATTAGTAAAATATTGCAGCCTAAAGTTTTACAAAGCATAGGGCAGAAGAACTGAAGAGAGGGAATCATTCACTCATAGGGCATTTTCCAAGGGGATGAAGCTAGGAAGTATGGCAAATGCACAACCTGAGCACAGTCCCAAAGTTTCTGTCAAGTTAAAACAGCAAGCCCCAGAAATTAAGACTTCTTAACAGTAGATGAGTTTTGTGGAGGAGACAATAATAGAATGGGAAGAGGTCAAGAATACATTTGAACTTTAAGCTAGACATTTCCTTCCCTATCATGGATTAATATCAGAGTATAGGCAAAGAGTAAGGAAAAACAGGATTCTTAGTGAAAAAAAACAGTACTGGAAGAGTTTTTAGTAGAATCTAGAGCATAATAAATATTGCCCAAAACTATATGAATTAATCAGAGGAGGTTAGAAAGGATTGTGAAGACAGATTGAATAAGCAATTCAGAAAGAAACACTGGGAAGATATATGTTAGAAGTTTTAGGATTTTTGTTTGGAAATGTTTCTATAGATATTTTTGAACCCCAAGCAGGCTGCAAAAAAGTTTTCCTCCAGTAAATTGCAAATGTTGGAGATATGATGGGCAAGAAAGAGGTAACTGGGAACACATTTTAGGGAGTCTAGTGTGTTGGCAAACTTTAAAAATTCCCGAAGACTACCCTGTCAGAAATATTGGGTGAGCAAATTGGTCTAACTAAGGAAATTATTTATTGATTGATTGATTGCTTGATTGATTGATTGAGCTGTGATATAGAATTAGAATTGCCTAGCCATAGTATGGTCTTGCTGAGTTTAATTCTGGTGGCTACCAAAAAAGCAATTACTAGAAAATGGAAATCAAAGTCTAAACAAACTGAAATAAAAGTAGTGAATATAGTAACAGAGATAAACAAACTGGAAGTGGGATCTTTAGAAAAGGGTAGAAGCAAACTACATAGAAGAAATGGGAATTGTGGGAACAATGCTGTTTTGGAGGAGGAATGAGGTTTAAGGAAAGGCAATAATTGAATGAACTATGTAATGTTTGATTGATAATGAGTGTATAGAAGATTATATGAGAGGTATAATGTTTGCAATTGTAAATATATCAATAGGGTTTTTTCATGTATATTAATGTATAATTGCCTATGTCATAAATAGTAATTCAATAAAGACGTTTCTTGTTTAAAAAAAATATTTCACTGCTGTAGTAAAAAGGAAGAAACAGTGTTTTGTTAGAGTTCTAAACCCGTTTTGTCCATGCAAGACAATAAACTTAACTAAGGGTAGACTCTAGGCAACAGGTTTATGTAAGTCAGGAAAAAAGTAAAACTGAACGTAAATTTTGTTCTTAGATATTCTTTGCAGAGGAAGACAGTCGTGTATATTCACTCTGAAACAAAGGAAGAGAAGCCTACAGAAGAAAAGAAAATCCATGCATATTGCTAAATTGGAAAGGCCCCAAAGATTTCTAAACAAGGCAACTTAAGGCAGCAGTCCTTCAACTATCCTGACAGATTAGCATAACTCTCCCTATACTCAGTCAACTGGTTTTCTTCAAGGTGGCACATGCCTTCCTTTTTGAAAGGGCCAATCATATTTGACCTCCTATTTCTTCAGGAATACCAACAGACCTAAATCTACATAAACAAATAAACATACACTATAATGTCCTTTGGGAAATTGTCAACCGAAGTAAATTACACCATCAATAAAAGTCCCAAAGAGTCAACCCAGTAGTAAGGTATCTGGGAACATATGTAGACAGCAATCTAGCCTCTGACCAACATGTAGCTATGATAAGAAAATAATTTTATGTCACTCAATGCATAGGTAAGGTTATGGAATCCAGGTCCAAGGAAGTTATAGTACCACTCTTCTTGGCCCTTCTTAGATCTGTCATTAAATACAATGCTCCCTTTGGCAAGTATCTAACCAGACACTTGCAACAGTTGGAATTCCCTAAAAGGTTTCTCACCAGAAGAATTCAGGGCATGAATACCCTGTCCTACACTGATCACCTAAAGGCTCTGTCTCTATATTCAGTCTCCTATAGGCTGTTAAGAGAGGATCTTTGCCTGGATTACAGGGCTTCCTCAGACCCAGCCCTGATGGATCTGTTGCATATGAGCAAAACAAATAGCACCAAAAACACTAGATCCAGGGATCTGACCTTCGCTTGTGACATAAATAGAATATGCTTGTCATACACTAAAGAAGAGAGTAGGTAAAAATGTGGCCCCTTATTAAATGAAAGGAACCGGTGACCATTGAGATCTGTTTGACTGTTTTAGAGGAAGGACCCATCTCTAGGAGATTATAAGAATTGTCAGTACTCCATAACCTTTACATTCTTAGGATGTTCTTGCACTGGTTTAACATTTGCTTTGATTCTCATCCCATTGGTGGACACTTTTAAAATGGACCATCTTTTTAGGTGTTAGGATGGTGTCTAATTTCTCCTGTTTGCATTTTTGGGAGGCAGAATTATAATGTGAAACATATGGTTGTGTTTTATTCATGCTTCTGTCCCAGACAATAAAGATAATGTTACTATGGGTTCCAGCACTTTGATGACTTCTCTTTCCTAGGCTCCAAACATAGAATATCTCCATTGATGAATGATAGGATAACAACATTGCTTAAATAGTAAAAAAAGAACTGAGCGACATAGAATTCAAACATGTTGCCTTACCCTGGCATGTACCATTGTAAGGTGTACTAGCATGAGATATATGCAACCCCCCTCACATAAAAATGAAAAAGGAAAAAATATGTATGCAGAAAATAATGGCAGAAAAATTCCTGTCAGAGACCCAGCATGGAGGACACACATTAACAAAACAAATGTATTTGTCTAAGTGAAAGCATTCTTCAGTTTAAAAGACTTCTTCTGCTACCCCCTCAATCTAAACAAGACCCTCCAAATCTCAGTTCAGTAGAGTACTTCAGACATTTCTGGAAACCAGTTAAAATGCAACTTTTTATTCAGAAATGAAAATGCCATTTATTGCTTTGTTTTAACCATAAAACATGTTTCTGGTTGTTTACATGGGTTGATTTAGCCTTCCTTTAAAAAATGAGAAACTGATAAATCTTTATTAATGAAATGTGGGATGGAGTTGATGCATTATGTTAAAGTCATACTGGATAAAATCATGAACAGATATACAGCATTTATAAACATATAGAATGGTTATTACTTTTAAAGAGCACTGTTCATCTAACCACTGAGAAAGCAAATGGATTGCTACTTTTTAAATAAAAACATTCATGCTGCTAATGTTGTAAAATAATTAATTCTTTATGTACAGGCCCTGTTTTCAGATCCATTGTGTACTGGCATGTTGAGCGTCATAGTCTTCCTCATATTATGTTGGTTCATAACAGACAACATGTGGGTTAGACACATAGAAGAAAAGCACGTCCTCATCACAGGCTGTGATAGTGGCTTTGGAAATTTGATTGCAAGGCAACTTGACAAACGAGGGTTTTATGTCATTGCTGCATGTCTGACAGAAAAAGGAGCCCAGGAGCTGAAGGCTACTACCTCTGCTAAACTGAAGACTGTCTCACTGAATGTAACAGATTCTGACAGCATTGCTCAAACGTTTGAGTTTGTTGAAAAAGAAGTTGGTAGCAAAGGTAAGAAACTATTGGAGATAAATAAAATATAGTAATGTGTAATAGTGTCGTATTTCATTTTTTAATGTGTCTGATTTTTGAAAAGTAAGTAACAAGTTGTAAAGATAGTTACATATGTACTTTACTTTTTCTCAGTGGTACAATTATAAAATATTCTGATATATACTTACTTGACTCCTCTTGCTTATTTATCACACACACATTATAATCTATATATGTTTTGTAGTATCACTGAATCTCAAATTCTGCATTCTGCATTATTCCAATACAGGATTGTCAAGAGTCAAAGTATTTAGAGCGATCCCTTCATCTACATAATTTTATTTCTAAAGCAAAATAAATCCAGTGCTAAATCCTCATTCTTCAAAAAGGAGACTGATAGATCATTCATTTTACTGGTTTTATTGGGATAAGTGCTTTTGTCCTTGTAGACTTCTTCAGATCCAGTTCTTACATCTAAACTTTCTATAATCATGATACTACTATAAATACTATTACAGAGGGGGCATAGTACACTGTGGGACAGACCAGCTCCACTATATTGGCCTTTAACCTACTCAGAATGAAGACACCTGATAGGATGTTAGAGCCATCCTCATTTGCATGGGGATGCTCACAAGTAGTGCTTGGTAAGCCTATGCATCCAGCCCTTGGAACTTGCATGTTACCAATACTTTATTACTTTAAACTCTATTATTTTTATGTTTAAACTCATAATGAATCGATTTTACATTCATATCTGCCAGAGTGAATTTTACAAAATGGTTCACAGGCATTTTTGTGGTCAACAAACATCAATATGCTGTTTTAATAAATATGCACTTTTCAAAATACTCTTAAACTGCCAGAAAAACAAAACAAGCTACTTTGTTAACAGAACCAACCAGCAAGCTCCTGTTACATGATAAGAGAGGTTGCCGTTTGTTGTCCTGGCAGTTTAAAATTAAGTATTAAGGATCTGGTCATCCAACAGCATACTTGTGCACAATTTGTCATAAAATAAGCAGAACTGCTACAACCTGTTACACATTAATAGTCAGACTGTGTCCATCTAAAGTAAAATACAAATAAATGTTGCTAATGCTAAGCTTTCCTCTGTGCTTGTTGTTAGACAAGGTTTCTGGCAAATTGGGCTTCAATAAACTATTTCAATGTTATGTACGTTTAATACTTCTTCAGGAACCTACAGATTTTAAGGTTTACATCTGGAAATTTAGAATCCCATCTGCTTCAGAAATGTGTCAAAGTGAATAGCAGAAATGACTGAAGGTGTGGAATGTGTTGTCAATATGACAAATGATTTTCTAGTTTGTGGTTCCACCAAGGAAAAGTACGGACTGCATTTAATTAAACTGCTAGACGTATTGAGGCAAAATAGCTTAGAGTTAAAAGAAGTATCAGATTTGTGTATCTGTTCTTAAGTCATATCTCTCAGTCTCCTAGAGCAATTATTCTGGGCAAAGTCAATAATAATATAGGGAGCAAAGGTCAAAATTATGGTGGGAGTTACATTTTCCAAAGGATATGAAGTCTGAAAATCAAATATTTATCACTGGAGAGGTGGAAAGGAAAAAAAGAGGAATAATGAAGCAGACTCTTCTTGCCTAATTATGAAGTGAGGGTCAAGGAACACATGCCAGAAGTGAAATCTCCATAGAAAATCATTGCTAGAGACTGGAGATCACTAGGGACACTTGCTTTTTTATTTGAGGGGGCAGGGCCATTGAGGAGATGTCTCCTGTGTGAGCAAGAGACATGCCCCACACTTGCATCCATTTCAAGCCACCCCTTGTAAATGCCATGAGCATGGAGAGATGAAACTCTTAGGAGTTTAAAAGCAAAGCCCCATATTCACATAAGTCAAATGAAAGCACTTCCCATGCAGCCTGAACCTTGACTCTTCGAGTAACAATTAAACCTCATGGGTAACACCTCCTAAAGGAATGAATGGGCCAACTGGGAAGGTAGAAATGAATACAATGCTCAATAACTATTGAGTCAGGCAGGAAAAAAAGAGTTTTGGGGTTTTGGTGAAAAAAATCCTATCACTGTTTCATTTTCTTGCACCATTTGTGGAGGAGTGCTAAGTCAGGAATGACTTACTTTAAAGAGAATAAATGGTTCTCTTGTCCATTTTGCTGTTTAGAATAAAAAGCATATAAGCAAGTGTCTCTTTTCTTGTACAAGAAAATAAGATTTCTGTGCCATACAGCTTGGATTCATTTTATCTGCAGTGAACTACCCTATTTTACTTTCAGTTTTTCTTGCATTAACCTTCTAATGAAGCTTACAAGACAGTCCTTGATTAACTTTATTCAAGCTGTAGAATACATAGCGTCATGATAAAACCCTACCTTGACTGTCATTTATGGTCTTACAGGCAAAGCAGCAAATCAGTTTACTTTCTGCAAGGTAAACATCTGACAGCATATTATTACTTCCAGCCCATGATGTAATACTGGACATGAAAAATGAACCCATGTCAATTTTTTACTATCACTGTCGCAGAATCAGACAGGCAAAAAAATTATCACTTGGCTGATAACTGTCTCTCTGTTAACCTGACATTAGACTTCAAATTGTGTGTCTTGAATAAAATAACTAAATACATTATAAATTATAGCAAATAGCAGCCCAAAAATGGAGTAAATATTCATTTGATATTGATAAATTCCAACACATTATGTGGCCTTTAGGGTTCGGGCACCTAGGCAGCAGGACATTTTCCTGTGGTACATTTAACTGGGGACACATGGCTGAAGTGATATTCAGCTGTTGCAGGGAAATGTGGCTATTGTGAATTTCCTGTGGGCAAAGAGAAGAATACAATGCCATGCCCACCACTTCAATAACAAAATGCACAGCGGGAAAATAATGTCCATGGTCTAATAGTAAAGATATACTGTTCCTCGTAAGTGTTATCTTGCCTGCATGGAGTGAGACAAAGACAGGTGGTACTGTCAATTTTTAAGCATTGCATGTGACCTTGGAAGAAATATTACATATTGTTACTCTCTTTTTAATTTCGCCAAGACTTTGGGGTTTCTAATATCATGACAGGAATGAACCCCATACCTAAATCAAAGTATGATTAAAGTTCATGAAATTAGTATTGTTTCAATCTTTGATGTTAGCCAGAAGTGTTCTTTGTAGCACCCGCAATGTACCCAGAATTGACTCCTGCTATTCATATGGCTTTACATGTATCGGTAACATATCTAAGTATGACTGTAATTTTTTTATAAGACCCATTGCTTCTGCTACTATTGGAACTGCCTAGGTATCCTTCTTCTACATTGCCCTTGTTTCTGCCTGTAAATCCTGGTATTTTATGACTTTGTGTCTGTCTGTATGTAAGACACTGTAGTGACTGGGTGTAGCAATTTCAGTGATCAGTGCTACTTTTGTCTTTTTCCTGGACTACAATATCTGGTTTTCTTGCATCTATTTTTTGAACTGTTGTTAATGGGTGATCTCATGTGATATAAACGTCATCATTTTCTCTGATGCTTTGTGGCTCATGTCTCCAATGCTTCTCAGCTACTTCAATTATGTTTCCACAATCCCCAATGCAACAGCCTTGCCATATTATTATGCCTTTCAGTATACACTCCTTCTGCCATTAGTGTGTCACACCCAGCAACAAGATGTGCAACTGTTTTCATTTTGTTTTACAAAACCTACATTTTGTAAAATCTTGTTTCTCCCATATGTTCAATGGACTTTGTAAACCAACATTTATGGGTCGACAATATTAACCTTTCAACTGTTGGTTTAAATTCATCTCTCCTTAACCATTGCTGCCTTCATTCATGATCAACATTAGGTTGTTTCAAGAGTTTTCTGTACTTCCAAATGTATTTATGCATTTTTCACGTCTTGCCTTCTTATCTAATCATTCACCTTATATTCTTTCTTTTGTATTTTGGCACATTCAGTTGCTGCGTGGTTTTTATCTACTTCTGGTTTGATTTCCATTCCCACTGGACACCAATATGCTTCTGCTAAACAAAACAGAAATGTCATCTTAGACTTATTCTCATGTTTTAAAACTTTCAGTATATTTGGATCTTGTGAGGTCAGCAGATATGTATGCAGTCATACGATTGCAGGTCTATGCATGTAATCAGTTTTGAGGAGTCTCATGCCTCCTTCAGAATGGGAAATATATAATCTTGGTATACACACTGATTTTTATAAATCATTTGATAAACATGAAACATTTTTTCTTGATTTCCTGTCCAACCAGTCTATTACCTCTTGGGGCCAGTCAGTCACTCCAAAACTGTAAGTTAGAACAGGAAGAACACGTTTGTTTATAGCTTTGACTTTGTTCCTAGATGTCAGAGCTGTTTCCAGTATTAAGTTTAGTATTCTAAAATATTCCTAAGTTTTCTTTGTATTTGTTCATGTTTTATTGCTTATCCTTCATCAATATCTATATATTTATACACTCACGCTTTCTCGATTTCTTTTATATCACATTCCTGTCCCAGACTGATATTTTTTTGGTAATGCAGCTTTCCTGCTTTAAAGGTTGCTTTTGCACATTTATCAAGACCAAATGACATTCTTATATCATCTGAGAAAATTTTGACCACTTGTAGTTGTGCTTTCAGTTTCTCATCTGATGAACTATACAGTTTTAAATCATCCATAAAAAGAAAATGAGAAGTCTTTACACTTTCTTGTTTTCTGATAGCCAAGTTGTAGCCATGGTCTAAAGTGTTAAGTAGACAGCTTAAGGGGTTAAGGGCAAAACAAAAGAGCAGCAGTGACAAAGAATCACCCTGGAATATTCCCCTCTGAATTTTTATCCCTGGAATAACAATTTATCCTTTATCACGGCTTAACTGCAAAGTGGTTTGCCACTGTTACATGGTCACTGTAATGTAATCAATCAGTGTGAAGTGTATCTTATACATTTGTAAGCAATCTTTTATCCATGAATGCAGGATACCATAAAATGCATTTTTGTGAACTATCCATGGCAACTTAAATTCGTCCCCATTTTACAGTTCCCCCCCTCTGACTTTATTTAACAGCAAATGATCCTTTGATACCCTTTTGTTCAATTGCTATGACTGAGTTTTCTTCTAAATGACTATAAACTCCTGTCAGCATCAATTCCATTGCAAAGTTCATGCATAGCTAGAAGGCAAGTTATTGGTAAACGGTTTTTAGGATAGCTTGCAAGTTCGTTCTTAAGGAGGAGTATTGTTTTCCTGTTGTTAACCAGAATAGCATCTGTTTGGGGTGCCATATAAATAGTTCTTCCTCACAGCTAATGTCAAAGGAAACAACTTCAAAGACCAATACACGTAAGGTTCAGATAAGGCACATTTAATAACTTGCTGCAAGAAGAAAAAACATGCAAATACAGGATTTTGCCTAACTACTAACAGGAAGTATGCTATTCTTATACTGTTCTACAAGACATTGCCTTCTGTGGTTGATGTAATCAAACACAACTTTCAGTATTGTTCTACAGCAGATGTTACTCAGATTTTCTGCTGACATGACTGGATTTATGAAAAACATTTTGAGAAAAACAACCTGGCCTTGGTGGGCTCTAGCCTGTTACAAGCTTCTATTGTGTAGTTCTAATACATGTGTTACATTTCAAGGTACTTTTCTAGTTTAGACACAAGCAAGTGCTGATTGCAGTTCATATTTTCAAGCAGTCTTTGTTCTGGTTATCTATAGCTCCTGCAGCTGTGTATTTTCTCACAGCACAAGCGGAACTCCTTGTCTAAGTCTCATAACATTAATACATCCATTCATTATTTTCTTGACACAAGCAGAGATTATCTGCTTTCTGTAAATTTCCAAAGCATAAGCAAAGATTATAGCTGCACATATTTCATGACAATGAAATGTTAGAAAGCTTCTGCAATTCATACAGATTTTATGCAGTGTGAAATAGAATACATGTGTTAACCCTTTTCAAGCCTTAAATGCACTAAGCATATTACTAATACATACACCAATACATATTTTTCTGACATTTCCCCCCATTAATACTTTTATTCTACTTTCAAAAATAAGCATAAACAGTTTTTCTTCTCCTAACCTATTTCTTCTTAGGATTTGCAGTTAAGAGAGTCATTCAATTTAAACTTATGAAAGCATTTTCAATCTTTTAACAGTTTTTCAAGCTCAGTACTTTGATATACGTTTTCAGAAACTGACATGCCTATAAAGTCTTTAATCAGTCTTTTTATGCAGAGGATACCACAGCAAACACATACTCCCAGTAGGATCATTCCTACACAAATAGCAATCAGAATGTTCATTAAGATAGTACCCCACCCCCAAACCATTTCTGGAAAAAGTCCGTCAGTGGGTTTGGTCCTGGTTTGGTCATGTCATACACTTGCTGAATTACCTCAAGGTGATTGTCTATCTCATGTTTATGGTCAGGAATATAAGAACAGCACTCCTCCTGGATTAAAGCGCAAGTACCACCTCTCGCCACTAGGGTGAAGTCGAGAGCCATGCGGTTTTGAAGCACTACAGTTCTCATGGCATTCAGTTCATCAGTCACCAATTCAAGGGCGGAAAAAGTTGCATTACTCATTACTTCGAGAAGTTTAAACAGTTTTCTCAGCTCCCAGATCAATTTTGTTGCTCCATATGCTGGTAATATGCCTGCCCACGATATAACAGTATCACTCAAGTCCATGTGTGTCAGTCCATTGCCTATAGAATGATAATTTTTCCAGCGCGCATCGATTTGCCCCACTGGATTTACAGGTTTCTTGATGGGTTTCTTGTCGACCTCTCGGACATTCTGAAATTTTCCTCAAGGTAAAACTGCAGTGTGTCGTATGGCCGGAACCAGGTATCCCAAAAAACAACTGCCGGACCAATTTTCAGGTAACCACTTGTATGCCTTTCTGCCACATACAAAATAACAATCCTCTACCTTAGTAGTAACTTTACTATGAATATACATTTGTCCTGCATGAAACATTTTTCTATCAATTACAGACAGTTGTTTATAGAGAACAGAATTATGTTTTACTTCATCAATTGTTTTTTGCATCAATTGAAGAAATGAATCATAGTTTGTATTACAATAAGAACCTGCATTGTTAGCCTTAGTGTAACATTTATAAGGAACAGTCACATTGAAATTGCTCCAACCCACCTGAACAGTATCATTTTTATAAAAACACACAGTTCCCTTTTGTGGAATAGACAAGTTCAATGCTATTTTATCTCGTGATGTAATGGTTGAGGTATCATAAATCAAGTTTTCCCAGGTCTCATTAACCCCTAGTTGGACTGTAGTCATTAATAACCCCCCGTATGCTGTCGGCAAAGCTGTGCAAATCCAGCAATTCGAAACATTGAAAGTCTCAGCATACACATATTTAATTGCCTGGTAAGTGTGGAAGTTTGGGTGCCAGTCTATGAGTAACGCTTCATGTTTATTCAGTTCAGTTTGTGTGGCTGGAAAAAGGAATGGCCACAGCAAAAAGATTATTGTCACTAGTACAGTTAACAAGATAATTATGCAATACTTCTGAGGAAATGTTTGTTCTACATTCCTGTTTTTTCTGGATTCTATCATTTTGCTTTTGACATGTGACGAGATTTTTGTCCAGTTCAAAGTTCTTAACTAGTTTGCAGTGCATCAGGTGGATCCACGAAGCACGCTCTGTGATTTTGACTGCAGTAGGTGTCAAAAGAAGCACCTGGTATGGACCTTCCCACTTTGGTGACGCCCAGTTTTTCTTCTTAATGGCCTTTATCCAAACCCAGTCCTCTGGGATCACTGCCACTTCCGATGTTTTGGTTTGTTCTTTATCTGAAACAGAATTTGACTGCAACAAATGTTTAGAATTCAACAAATTTCTCATATACTCTGCTAGTGTACAGTCAGCTTCCTGGTCTGAGGGCATGAGAAGTTTTCACTGAGGTATATAATAAGCCCTTCCAAATAGTTTCTCAAAAGGAGTCAATCCTTTTGCATTTGGAACAGTTCTCATGCTCAACAGTGCCAGGGGCAGACAGTACACCCAATTTCTCTTAGTTTCTGCTAGTAACTTTCTTAGCTTACTCTTTAAATTCCCATTATGCCTCTCAACTAACCCTGCAGATTGTGGATGATATGCACAATGGTTCTTCAAAGAAATACCAAAATGCTTACTTAGCTGTTGTATGGTTTGATTTACAAAGTGTGTACCATTGTCACTATAGATCCTTTTCGGAATGCCGAATCTAGGGATGATTTCTTTAATGAGGATTTTTGCTACGGTAGCCGCATCTGGTTTTTAGTCGGAAAGGCTTCCACCCATCTGGAAAACATATCTATAATGACAAGACAGTACTTCTTATTTTCACATTTGTTCAATTCTATGAAATCCATACAGATAGTATGAAATGGATATGGTGGTGTAGGGAAACTCCCTTGCTTGGGCTTTAACACCCCTTGTACATGATGTTTGTTACAAACGTGGCACATTAAACAAAATTTTTTAGAATAGTTTGTAAATCCGTACGTTGTGAACACTCGGTTCACCAGCTGTACCATCCCCCCTGTTGAGACATGGCACTGCCCATGGCTCAACAAAGCTGCATATCTAAACAAATTAGATGGTAATATCGGTTTCCCTTCCTTAGAGATGTACAGCCCCTTTTTGAGAATTGCTCCTCGTCTTACCCATCTTTGTTTTTCAGCCTGCGTAGTAAGTGTCTGCATTGTCTTTAACATTTCTAAGTCTAAAATCTCAGAGGGTTGTAATTCCTCATTCAAAAGAAACACTTCTGAAGCTGCCTGTTTTGCAGCTGTATCAGCTCTTGCTTTACCTTTTAAAAGCCTATCCTGTTGCTTGGTATGAGCTGTGCATTTACAAACAGCTACTTTCTGAGGTAACTGAATAGATTCTAAAAGATCTAAAATAAACTGTGCATGATTGATTGGTTTGCCAGTAGATGTTATCATTCCTTGATTTTTCCACTGTTGAGCAAAAACATGTACAGTAGAAAAAGTATACTGGCTGTCAGTAAAAATGTTCACACATTTACCCTTTGCTAAGATACATGCCCGTGTCAAGGCAATCAATTCTGCTGCCTGTGCAGATAAATTGTGTGGTAAAGGTTTTGCTTCTATAATCTCAGTATCAGAAACTACTGCATATCCTACTAGGTTCTGTCCTGCAGGACTCCTTTTGCACGAGCCATCCACGTAGTATGTCACCTCGGCATCATCCAAGGGAACTTCTGTGAGATCTTTTGTAGGCAGTGTCTTTTGCTCAATTACATGCAGGCATCTGTGTGGTGTGCCATCTGCAGGGGTCGGGAGCAAGGTAGAAGGGTTCAAAGTCGTGCATCGTTCAATTGTCATATGACGTTGGCTCAACAATATTGTCATACAGGAAAGATGCCTAGCAGGGGAAAGATATGCTACCTTCTCTTGCAGTAAAATAATCGTGACTTCATGAGGCACTCTCAAAGTGAGAGGGTGGAATAAAACTACTGAGGCCAAAGCCTGTACTGCCATTGCAGCTGCAACTACTGCTTGTACACAGTGGGGTAAAAACCGTGCCACTGGGTCTAGTTGTAATGAATAATAAGCAATAGAACGATGCTTGTCCCCATGCTGCTGTGTTAACACTGATGTCATATATTTTTGCTTACAATCTACAGTTTGGAAAAAACGTTTATGATAGTTTGGTAATCCTAAAACTAATGAGGACGCTATTAACTGTTTCAGTTTGCAGAAAGCAGATTCTGCTTCTGGTGTCCATTGTAACAAATCCTGTGCTGCCATAGGCTTTTTGTATATCAGGTTAGTCAGCAGTGCAGATTCCAAGACATAGTTTGGAATCCAGCTCCGGCAAAAGTTAGTCGTACCCAGGAAGGACATAATTTCCATCTTAGTAGTGGGTTTTGGTGCTTGCAAAATCGCTATTTTTCTGTCCTCATCTAATGTCCTACCCTCTTTGGATATTACATATCCTAGGTATTTAACTTGTTTTTTCCAAAGCTGCAGTTTATTTTTGTTTACCTTATGTCCTTCAGCGGCTAGAAATTGTAATAGCGCTATGGTATCTTCTTTGCAATCTTGCTGGGTGGGGGCCACCAGCAGGATATCATCAACATAAAGTAAAATCTGACTGCCTCTTGGTGGGGTAAATCCCACCAAGTTGATTGCCATTTCTTGTGAGAATATCATTGGACTTTCACAATATCCCTGTGGTAGTCGGGTATATGTATACCTTTTCCCCTGAAATGTGAATGCAAACCAATATTGGTTGTCAGGGTGTATCGGAATCAAAAAGAACGCATTGCTGATATCTACCACAGAAAAATATTTCTGTTGAGGTTTTAAATCATTTAACAGGATGTGTGGGTCTGGCACTGTAGGTGCCCTTGGTATTACTGCGTCATTTACAGCTTGTAAATCTTGGACCATACGCCATTCTCCATTCGCTTTCTTAACAGGAAATAAGGGAGTGTTACATGGTGAATCGGAAGATTCCACCAGCACCCCTTCCTTAAGTAAAGTTGCTATAATAGGTTTGATTCCTACCTCTGCATCTTTTCTTAAGGGATTCTGTCTTTTCTGTGGTCTAAATGCTGACTTTGGCAACTGGTCCTGCTGTACAAATAAGTCCTACATTTGACTTTTTTGTTGACCAAAGAGTTTCTGGTATATTTTGTAAGGCATTCTCTTCCTCCTTTAATAGGAGTGCTAATTAGCTGTCCTTTCTAGACTGCAAGTGCACGGCTGGGTGGGTCTGAGTTATCCAATTCAACTTCTGCATTTGTATTCCCTGTTCTGACAGTTTTAACTCTGTCTGCTTTTTCCATCTCGTGACTTTTTCTCCTAAGTCTACCCGTTTTACTTTCTTGTCCTTAGTTAAGCTAACATGTGGTAATTTATTAGATTTATAGAGTGCAAAGAACTCCTGGGGCAATGAACAGCTGGCTACACTGTTCCCTTCTATGTCCCAGTACAGATTTCATAATATCAATCTGTTTACATGATTTCTAAACAATTCTTGCTCATATTCCTTATCAGGTCCTGGTGTGTTACAATAATACAGGGTACAGTGCAACAAATGTTGTTTATCAATGTCAAGGGAGGGGAACTTGCTGATGGCTGCATTCATCAACTCTTCGGTCACTGCCCCTGGACCAGTCGTAACCAAGTCCTGGCTGTACCAATAGAACATTTCACCCTCCGATTGCACTGCAAAGGTATTAATTTGTCGCTGTGCTTCCATACCCTGTATAGTCGGAACTACTACTACACCAAATAGCTGCATGAGGTCTCTGCCCAAGAGTTTTACTCGGCATTTTGCAGAAACAACAATTTTGCTTTTCTGGGTCAATCCTGAAACAGGATCAGTTATTGCAATATTATGGGTGAGGGGCTCCCGATACAGCTGTCCATTAGCTGCTTTTACTAGTATGTAATTAGGTGACTCTGAATTCTCTGGCAGTTTGGAGGGATGTATCAGGGTCCATGATGCCCCTGAGTCACACAAGAATTTGACTTCCCTCCCTTCCACCAAGAGTGTAACTTCTGGTTTTGTGTCTGTTAAATAGAGCTCTAAGCTCAATAAAGCTAAATCCAATATTTCATTTTCTTTACTATCAGTAACTTCCTGCACTTCCTCTATTTCTTCTGTCACATCCTCTACTCCTTCTATCACATTCTCATCTGTCCTTTCTCCGCTATCCCCTTCTAGTGATTATTGACTATCATATAGTCAGTCCTCACCCTCCGTGTCTCCCGTGGTTGCCTTCTTGTTTTTCTTGCAATCCCTTGCAAGTGTCCCTTTTTACTGCATTTAAAACATTCACCCCTTTTCTTTCGCCCTTCAAAGTCCTCTGATCGCTGATCAGATTGTTTGTTTCCCTGGGAATTTCTCTTGCCCTTTTTCCCAGATTGTACTACATAAACTTCTACTCCATCTTCTACAGAAAATACTTGGGCTTTCTTTTTCTTTTTGCTATTAAAATGCCTTTTGGCATGCCTAGCATATTCAAGTAATGACTGTAACCTGCTTGTACGATGATCTACCATGTGCTTTGTAATAAAACTGCTTATGGGTGCAATGCTGCCTTTCAAAAATGTATTCTTTAACTGCTGCTCATATGGGGAATCTTGTGTCTGATCTTCAGGAACCTGCATTCCACAATGGTTATTAAAACATTCTAACAGTCTGGCATAATATCTGTCAACAGTTTCACCTTCTTGTTGGATGCATTGATTAATGCAAGTCCAGTCTGCCCTAGGCTTTCATTTTTCAGAGATTCGGTCTGTAAGACCTTTCACTCTGTTGTCTAACTCTACGCTGCTGTGTGGGAGGGGTCTGAACGCAGCGTCACGGGGATTCCAATTGCCACTAATCATGTGCCAATCTGGTCCCACAATTAGTCTAACTACTTTTTCTACCTCTTCTCCGTTTAATTTATAACTTAGCCTCATTCCTTGTAAATATTCTAAGAACTTTCTGAAATTAACTTTTGGATGGGGAATTCCCTCAGTGGCTTTCTGGATATCTTCCGGAGTCCAGGGTCTATACACTAGAATAGTTGGGTCCTGACCTTCTTGCCCTGCCTGAGGATTAGGTACTTTTATAAGTGGGCATATTTCTTCTTCACTCATAGATCGTGAATTTCTACCCATTTGATATAATTCAATGCCCCCTTTTGAGTTACCTGCCCGTGTTCGAGACCTGGTCTCGATGGGACCTCTAATAAACGGTATTGCTTTCATGATGTCTCTATTTTCAGTGACAGCAGGATATCATGGGGGTGGACTAACCTGTTCACGTGCTTCATATTCTGGTAAAGGAGGCGGAGGGGTCGATGCTATTACTAAGTTATTGCCCTCCTTATCTAAAAACATTGCTTTTGATTTATTATTCTTTTGTTCCCTACGGTTTACCTCCTCAAGCCACCTGTGTGCCTGAGGAATTCCTAATTGGCGCTGCTTTTTTACCCGACCTTTAGAATCGGTTTTGAGCTGTTTGACAAGTTTGATAAGCGAGGATTTTTCTTTACCGTCAAATTCATACTCATTAACCCATTTTGAGTAGTATTTAATATTATCAGCACGCTGTGATTGCATGTATTTTGCATCTTCGAGTAACGGTGGATTTTGGGGTCTTTTTGTGCAATTATTACCCATTTTATTCTACCCTTTTCAATCATTACATAACTCCTTATTTTTAACGTGGCACCATGGATTTTGCTATAGTCTCTTCAGAATGACTACCTACCTACTCTGTTTTCCATGATCTATGACAAGACAGTAATCTTTTCTGTCCCTGACTTGTAAAAATACAGTCCTGACAAAAAACAATAAAAATATAGTCCCTGATCTAAAATAGAAAAAAAGTAGATTCACCTTACCTGAGCCTTCGTGATTGATCACCTGATTCGTGGAAACCCATCCTTCAGTCGCAGATCAGAAAGTGGCTGGCCTCTTTTGTACGACAATTCAGTCGGAGGGCTTTTCAAAATAAGAAGAACCGATATGGTTTCTTCCCCGTACGGTTTCAAGCCACCTGGCCTGTCTGATCTGAGGTGAAGTGAGGGCTCCAGCTCGAAGGACCAATCTGTCAAAGGAAAAAACATCAAAGACCAATACACGTAAGGTTCAGATAAGGCACATTTAATAACTTGCTGCAAGGAGACAAAAACATGCAAATACAGGATTTTGCCTAACTACTAACAGGAAGTATGCTATTCTTATACTGTTCTACAAGACATTACCTTCTGTGGTTGATGTAATCAAACACAACTTTCAGTATTGTTCTACAGCAGATGTTACTCAGATTTTCTGCTGACATGACTGGATTTATGAAAAACATTTTAAGAAAAACAACCTGGCCTTGGTGAGCTCTAGACCGTTACAAGCTTCTATTGTATAGTTCTAATACGTGTTACATTTCAAGGTACTTTTCTAGTTTAGACACAAGCAAGTGCTGATTGCAGTTCATATTTTCAAGCAGTCTTTATTCTGGTTATCTATACCTCCTGCAGCTGTGTATTTTCTCACAGCACAAGCGGAGCTCCTTGTCTAAGTCTCATAACATTAATACATCTATTCATTATTTTCTTGACACAAGCAGAGATTATCTGCTTTCCTGTAAATTTCCAAAGCATAAGCAAAGATTATAGCTGCGCATATTTCATGACAATACAAGGTTAGAAAGCTTCTGCAATTCGTACAGATTTTATGCAGTGTGAAATGAAATAAATGTGTTAACCCTTTACAAGCCTTAAATGCACTAAGCATATTACTAATACATACACTAATACATATTTTTCTGACAGCTAAATATTTATGTAAAGAAGATAATACTTTTTACCAGACATTAGGTACTGTATCTGCATCTGGGTTTTTCTAATTATCAGCTTTTCTTAATTTTGTTTCACTTTTTCTGGCCTTTACTTCATCCCATTTCATATCCTGTACATTTGAACTTCTTAAGTTTTTCTTTTACTTCTTCTATCTATTCAGCATTTTTGTTATGTTCCACAGAATCTTCATAGATATTTATCTAAAATGTGTCAATTTCTTCTTTTTTGGTGGTGTTTCTATTACTTTTGCCTTGTTTCCCAGTTATATATAAATTTTTGGGGGGTCATCAATAAATTGCTTATTTTGTACTTTCCGTTATATTTATCTGCTTATCTTTTTTAGTTGTTCTGCCTGTGCTGATATCTTTAGTTTATTATTTGCAATAGTATATGAGAGATCCTGATCTGTTCTGATTCTGTGCATTGCTTGTATCACGTCTTTCTAAGTGTTTTTGTTGATCTGTTCCCTCCTCTATACTCTTTTAACAGTGACACTTCTTGTCTTAATCATTTTACAGTTTTCTCTGTTTGATACTTCCATGATGGCATTTGATTTCTCTCCTTCCTTGCCTTTACTGTCCTGTGTTTTTGTGGTAAGACTTTATCTGTTATTAATTCAGATGCACAATAATATTTCCTATTTACTTCTGTTACATCACATGATGTTCTATGAACAGTTGTGATCAGTGGCGGCTGGTGATTTCAAATCAAAGGGAAATTGCAGGAGACAGCTGAATGGACATGACCAACTAGAAAGGGGTGTGGCCAAATACAAAGGGGCAAAGCTATGCTACAGTGGAATCGACCATGACCATGGTTACCAAGTTACATAAAATAAGTGTCCGGTTACTATTGCATAGGCTGAATAGTCTACCAACATATTAGAAACATTTTTAAACACACATTCAGTATATACGTGAACAGATATGAAAAACATGCAGTATATTAAAAATTACTCATAAACTTGCTAATTAGTTTTACAACTATCTTAAAATACAAACAGTATAACAGTTTTGCAAAGCTGGAATTACAACAACAGTAAACAGCAGGGACATTTGTTTCATTCATACATAGCCCCAGTCTCCATTGCCTACCCCACCCATAGTATATGATTTCATCTTACAACAACAAAAAAAGAGGACACTGTCATTAAGGTATGTATTATTTTTTTTCACATAAACAACAGAGTTCAGAGCTTGTGGTTGATCTTACTTCACTGAGATGCATGTTACTCTTGCAAAGCAAGCCAGAACTGCAGTTATTCCATTTGCACACAGGCATTGCCCCCATCCCAACTTCCTACCCAGAGAATCTTCTTTGAGCCTACAAGATTTAAAATAATGAAAATAAAAATCTACGGTTATGGAGTTCCAAGATGGTGGGCGTCTGAGTGGTACCCTCTCCTTATAGCTCCAGTACCTACCTTCGGGTTGCACTGCTTAATCTGAGCAAATACAGGCAGTTTATATACTTTTTGATAGTTCACCTTTTTCCGATCTTGCTGAACCTTACTCAGCTTAATTGAACTGTATTAACTATAATTAAGAGTTCTTATCAAGTATTAGCTGTGCGCTATCGCTCCTGCACGTGGAACATTAGAGGCCTGAACTCCAGCACTATCCATAGTGACAGCTCCCGAAACGATAGTTTCGCAAATAATAATGAATAGAATGGCCAAGGAATCTGAAGGCATGGACGTTCAAACCATTAAATCCAAGCTGTCTACCATTACTACTTCCCATGAAAAGGACGTCAAAAGATTGAGATCATCCAAATTGGTACCGGACTATCCCAAAGAACCGGTTAAGCAAAAAGCTGAAAATACCCTTGTAATGGAGGAACTAAAATGTGCCCTTGCACCTTTACAGGAGGCCATTCAAGAATTATCAGCCAAATTTAATACTTTTGACACAACCATTCATAAAATAATAAACAGACTGGATCTTGTGGATGAGAGATCTAAAGCAAATGAGTTTGAGATTCAGTCATTAAAGGAATCTCTCCAGAGTAAAGATCAAACAATCAGCGCTATCCAATCTAAGCTTGTGGATTTGGAAGCAAGAAGCAGAAGAAACAATCTAATTATTAGAGGCTTAAATGAAAAATACGAGCCTAGTCAACTGATAGATGTTGCTGCTCAGATTTTTACCTATCTCTTCAAAGAAGCAAGTACCGCTTATAAATTTAACATTGAAAGAGCGCATAGAGCGCTCCGAAGACAACAATCATCTTCTATGCCAAGACCAGTCAACGTGAAGTTGCTTAACTTTCAAGATGTTCAAACTATTCTGACAGCTTTTAGGAAAGTCCGAAAACTTACTTGGAATAATCAGTCGCTCATAATTTCACAGGATCTCCCCTTAGAAATAAGAGAAATGCATCGGAAATTGGCTCCTTTCTGCGCTGATCTCATCCAGCGGAAAATTAAGTTTCAGATGAAATTCCCTGCTACACTGACCTTTGTACAGCAAGAAATTAAACTCTCCATGTCATCTCCAAATGAAGCCAGAGCTGTCTTCATTAAATATTTTAACTTAGATCCTTCCAAATAGGCTTCAGGAACCCTGGTTATGTCTCTTCTTGTTGTCCGAGGACTCCTTTAGATGTGACGCCCAGCCAGCGTTATCTGCTGCACACTCTAAAGTGAGAGTATCTCGCGTATCCGTTTTCAGTGGATACAAGTGCTTTGTGCCTTGGTGTCTCATTCTAATATGCTTTTTCAAAAGGAAGTTTCTTTTGGAAGAGGTGTTTTAACATATGCATATTGAACTTTATCTCGATGTTCTCTTTCTCTTTTTACTTGTAAGTATTGAAATACAATTGTCACCGTCAATGTGGATAACCCGTCGCTTTGTTATATCTGGCACAGTCCTTAGTGCTTGTAATGATTGGATCTGTTATGCTTCTATAAAAACTGTATATTGGTTCATCGACATCAGGTTATTCCTCTTAGATCCCACAATTATGAGTGGGAGCTAACAACGACTGTGTGAAGACTCTTTTCTTTTTTTTATGCCTACCTTTTAGCTCTTTTTAAGTGGTGTGCATAGAATAGTTACTTTTATATTGAAACTTGTCTAAAAGTTAAATTTTTATTGTACTATTCTTCTAGTCTTAGAATACTTTACAGCTATACTGGAGGCTAATAGGAGGATTTTAGGGATATGATGTCTGGACTTGGACTTGGTAGAAGTTTGTTTGATTTTTGTAAATACTGTATTTTTTCTATCTTACTTTTTAGGGTTAAAATGTTTATATTTTATTCATCAATAGTTTTATCTAGGATATTTCACTTATGCATTCTCTCAATTGCTATAGTAGGGTGGGTATGCACGGGTCTAGGATTGAGGGGTTTGTGTGCCATATATCTACTGGATGCTGCCTTAATTTTACGATTTATAAATATTAATAGTAATTCTTTGCTACTTGATGTTTCCTTAACTTTATACATTTATGTATTTAGATTTAGAAATCATTGTATTTGGTTTCTAGAATCAGTATGTCTAATGTAATTAGTAGTTTCTCAGTTTCATCGTGGAATGTGAGGGGACTCAATAACAGTGATAAAAAAAAACTGGTAATGCACCTGTTACTTAAGGCCAAGTCTGAGGTGTGTTTTATACAGGAGACTCACTTGTTAAATAGTGATTGGGAAAATGAAATTAAAAAAAACATGGAATAGGGATATTATTTCTTCTGGCTCTGTCAGTAATTCTAAAGGTGTGGCAATAGTTATTAAACAAGCCTTTCAACCACAAATTATCTCGAAAGGGAATGATCAAGAGGGCAGATGGTGCTTTTTTACTTGCTCTCTACAGCCGTTAGATTACCCAATATTATTTCTAAATATTTATGGCCCGTGCTCAGAGCACTCAGATTTCATTATGATTATCTATAATCTCCTTCTTAAATTCCCTAATCATAGATTCATAATTGGAGGTGACTGGAATATGGTTATCAATCCTCAAGTGGATCGTTCATGTAGATCTAGGTCTGAGAATCCAGTGGATTGTAAAGCCCTGATAGATTTGATTGAAGATTTTGATTTAATTGACACGATCGCCTTCAGTTCTAGTACCCCTGAATACAAACAAAATCACTTCACGTACTTTTCTAAATGCCATCACTAGTGGTCCCGTATTGATTACTTCTTAATTTCAAACTACTTTAATAATAGGAAAATTAAATTTTCAACAGAACCCCGTTTCCTTTCAGACCACTCGAGAATAGAGTTGGAAATAAACTTAGCCCATATCACAGTACATAAAACTTCTACTTAGTCACTTAACTGTAACCTTCTGAAAGATCAATCTCTGAGTAATGACATTAAAGCGACTCTTAATGATCTTTTCGGAACGAAACAAGATGAAACTATTCCCTTTGACATTAGATGGGCAGCAGCAAAAGCCGTACTCGGGGGTATCTATATCAAAAAAGCGAACTTTGTAAAAAAAAATGTGTGTTAATAGGTTAACCCAGTTACTACGAGACATTAATCATCTGGAAAGAAAGCTGATTGATAATTACTTGGTAGACACAGAGAAAGATTTGATCGCTAAACAAAAAGAACTATTTGATTACCATCAGTCTAATCTGTCCATTTGGGAATTTAGATGCATAGCGAAATTCTCAGAAAATATACAAACACCCTCCAAAGCTCTCGCGAAAATAATTCTTAATTTACCTAAGTCTCCTAGAATATCTTGTCTTCAGTATAATAATCAATCTTATAGGTCAGAGGAATGCATTATTCAGCTATTACATCAAATATACTCCGAAACTTTCGCCAATAGTAATTTTGTGACCACTAAGGAAGAGATGAAGGGATTCTTGGATGGGATTACCTTTCCGAAATTGACTGAATCACAAAAAGAATTACTTTCAACTCAGATAACTGAAAAAGAAATTCTTGAAGTTATTGATAGGCTAAATATAGGTAAAGCCCCCGGCCCAGATGGATTCCCGTTGGAATTTTATAAATCATTTAAAGTTACTTTAGCCCCTATCTTACTTGAGTTGTTTGAATCCTTTGCTATGAACGGTATTCTGGACCCATACATTAATTATTCCAAAACTATTCTGATTCCTAAAAATGCCTTTGATACTACTAATCCCAATAACTATAGACCGATATCACTTATGAATGTTGATATCAAAATTCTCTCCTCTCTACTGGCCAATAGACTAAAAAGTGTAATGAAAGATCTGGTTTCCCCAGAGCAAGCTGGGTTTATGAGTAATAGACATACATGGGACAACACCTTAATGTTAGAATCATTTATAAAAATAACCAAACAAGATCGAAATCCCATGTATGCCCTGATATTGGATGCTTGTAAGGCCTTTGACAGGGTCAATTGGGACTTCCTGTTTATGGCTCTCACGAAATTTGATCTCCCTATTGAATTCACTAGCCTGATCAAAGCATTGTACAAGGGCTCATATACTTATCTTTACATAAATAATAAATATTCGAACCCCATAAAGATAACTAATGGTACCAGACAGGGATGCCCCCTCTCTCCTCTGTTGTTTAACCTATACTTAGAGGTTTTGCTGCTGTTTGTCGTACAGAAATCCTATCATGCTATCCCTAGGATATGTAATTTAGATATCAGATTTACTGCCTTCGCAGATGATCTTAATTTGTACTTTATGTACCCGTCCAAAGATGCCATGAAATTACTAAACTCCTTAGATGCTTTTGCTGCAGTCTCAGATTTTAAGATAAATACCAATAAATCCTTTATTTTCCAGATTAATCCTGCAGCTCATAAACCTCACCTATTTCCAGTGTTGCCCATGCGTACCTGTCAAACCTTAGATTATTTAGGTGTCTCATATGATCATTCATATTCCTCTATCCTGCAATCTAATTTATCTAAGGTCTGGACGTCTATCTTGCAGAATATGAAGAGATGGCAGTTACTAAAGCTTTCTACACTCTCAAAAATCTCTGTTGTCAAAATGAATATACTCCCCAAAATTCTTTACCAATGTAATTCATCCCTATCCCCAGTTACAATTACCTTCATTAAGAAGATGCAGAAAGAGATTGCTAAATTTGTCTGGTACCCAAAATCGGTTAGAATGTCATATCATAGACTTACGCTTCCTAAATTAAGGGGAGGTATGGCAATGCCCAACCTCATTTTATACTACAGAATTATTCAGGCCAATAGAATCTTGGCTATCGCCAGCTATACCCCTGACTCCCCATTATGGACTCCATTATGGATTAAAATATGGTACAATTATACTGTTAGTATTAAGATTAATCCCAAATCTCTACCCTTCCTAACAAAGACTTCCATTAAAGAATTCAAGTTACACTGCATATTAAAAGGACTAATTAATATGTTCCATGAATTATTTAAATCTATGGGCTTAGCTAGGGTCCTCCCTTTGTTTCAGCCCTTTCACCTTAATCCTAATATTAAAATGGGGGGGTCAGATGATAAACTTAAATAAGTTTCCTCTTATTAAGGACTACACATTATGGGAGCTTTATAAATTCAATCATCTTTCTCTAAAGGAGTTGAGAGAAAATTTGTCTCTGTCCAAACCTTATGTTATTATACTGAGGCAATTGCATGACCTCACCTCATCTTTTTTCTTAAACCAACATAGCTCTGATGCTGAAATTCAAGTGGTCACTCATTTTTTACAGTGTCTAATTACCAAGAAACATATTCTTTCTATAGCATATAAAGCATTTTCCTCCTATCTAGGAGAAGGTGAAATTATATTCACAGACTATTGGAATAGACATGGTATCAATTTATCTCCACAACAGAAACTGCGGTCGATTAATTTTACTCTCAAACACTCCCCCCTTTAAGAAATTTACTTTTACACAATTTATGATTACAAATAATCTATATATAACTCCTCTTCATTTAAATAAATTCAATTCATTTATCTCTGCTTCATGCCCCTGCTGTTCATATCCCCAAGCTGATATTATTCATATATTATGGTTTTGTAAATATGCTCACAACCTATGGCATTCTCTTAAGATTAGACTAAGTAAAATGGGATACCATAAATCAACATTAACCTGGGAGATGGCCTTGCTTCATATTGCAAATATCAATATGACACCTTTAAGACTCAGAGTGTTAATCACCATATGCCTTCTAATTAAATTTTATATCACCAAACATTGGATGGATAGGTCCAAGCTAACGTGGGGGGGCTTCAGAAACCTGGCAATTACGTATATATACTCTCAAAAATTGATAACTGTTAGTCGACATAAAAGATGAGAGAACCAGAAACTCTGGGATTTTATTTTTTTAATTCTGGCTGAAGTGTGATGACAGTATGTTAATTATGATAGGATGAAACTGAGATTCTCTAACTTGTGTTGAACATTAAATGAGATCTTCTCCTACTACGATTATTGCTTTCGATTGTGTAACATATTAAAAGGTGGCCTTGTGTTTTATTATTAGAAGAATGAAGGTATTGGCACTTTGTATTTTTTTTTTAGTAGTAATAGACGTATAAGTTCTTTAAGGTTATTATTGATTTTGTTTTTATTATGTTTGGTAACAGCTGTTATTTCTTAACTTCTGGTTTTACATGATTATATGCTTTGATACATAAATTGAATAAAGAATATTTTGAAAAAAAAAAAAAAAAGTCTACGGTTACATTACTGTATTTCTTTCACATCACATAGCCAGGAACTTGCAAGTGATCTTATTTCAGTTCACCCATATACACTTTACTCATGCAAGAATAGTTTGTTTCAACAACAAAACATTGACAAACCATTCTAATGTATCTTGACTAACCCTACAAAAACATATTAGGTTAAAAAAAGCATGTCATCCACAATTGCACCCCTCCCCCTGCAGAACACACTGCATACTTATTATAATTTTGACTTCTTCCAGCATATTATATTAAAAACAAGTCATCAACAACCCCCAAAATGCATAGACTACTAGCATCTGGTTTACCCTGACAGTGTAATATATTAAAAAAAGAAAATCATCAACAGTCCCCAAAACACATTGCCTCCTTTCTATCTCATTAATCCTGACAGGATATTATATTAAAAAAAAGAAAGAAACAGAAAATCACCAACAGTCCCCAAAACACATACATCACCTACTAGTATCTGGTTGACCCTACCAGGAAAAATGTATAAAGTATCCGGTTAGCCCTGACAAAAAAAAAAAAAAAAAAAAAAAAACTCAGATCTTAATGATTTTTTTTTTTAGACGGCGTTAATTTTAAAAATCTTCCTTGCCAAGGAATCTTTGGCTTCTCTTACTTACCTAACAAGTAATGCAAATGATGGACAAAGTTCAATAATCCACTAAGTTTTTTTTTCTCTCCTGCTCTCTTGGTCATCCATCTGCAGGAAGAGAATGCAAGAGCAACATGTCTAATCAGCAGCCATGTTGCATACTGAGATTATGTGAAATGGCTATGACTTAACAGTCCAGTCAGGTTCTAATTTACTACAGTTAAAACTGCAATGACTTTTGGGCATCTTCATTGATACCTGCAGTCTTCCCTATCCAGTCTGTTTTAAGAACAAGAAAAATATATTTTTTTCTTTTTTTAAAGTGGAACTCAAGCAAGCATGCACACAGCTCGCATCTTCAACTTTACACTCTAGTTTGCAGTTCAAACTGCTTCTAGTGTGTAAAATCATTATTTAAAGTGTTTTATGACAAAATGGGGGGGGGGGGGGCTACAGTCCAGCAGTCTAATACCATGAGCCATCTCTGGTCCTGATTATCATGTTCATTTATTTATCAAACTTTTAACATTTTGGGTCTTATTGACTTTCTGTAGTCTATGTCTTTCACTGATATTAATACGTCTATCCATCTCTACTAAATCAAGCAACTCTTCCCTTAGATCATTTTCTTCTAAAGTGAGGGCACATTATTTGTTCTCCATTTCCTGTGGATATTCTGGGTCTATACCACTTTGCTGAACCCCACATCAGTGACTACCTCTTCGAACACCTGTTAATAGAAGCTCCTAATAAGTGAACAGACTTTTCAGTGAATTTTACCCTAGGCCAAATCAAAGGTAGACCATCCTAGTGAATGTGAACAAAATCATAAAACTTAACATCTACCCAGGTGGGGGACTATGCCCCCACACCCCCCAACTAAACATACCAACTCAGAGATCATACTACAGTGGGGAAAAAGGGAAAATTCCAGATGGTGGCTGACTGTTGTTTTGCCCTAAAAAAACTGCTGCTGAAAAGTCTATTCACTGAATAGGAGCTCTGATAAATAGATGTCCAGCAAACAGATATTCCCTGATGTAGGATTCGACAAAGTGATATAGACCTGGGTATTTTACAAAAAGTTCCAAAGCATCTTCCTTGTCTGCATTGTCTTCAGTTTAACCTGTGTCATCCATTGCTCTTTCATATGGAAACTCACTGGCCTGTCACTCCAGAACACTGAATGTGTCAGAGCTGCCACAATTTCCTGTTGCTTTTCTTGCTGTGCAACACAAAACTGAACTTTTATACTGGTTTCCTACTGAAGTCTCCAAAGTATCTTCTTATGGTAACTGATCAGGCATTTCCCACTCCACTGGTTTCTCCTTAATTTGGGGATTCATTATTCTATTCTGCTCTGGTGATATCAATGTAATATTTTCTACACTAAATATTTCAATTTGCAAGTAATCCATAACCGCTGTTTTTATTTCTTTAACTTCTCCATTACTAATCCTCCTATCTACTTTCCCTCTTTGGTTTCTTATTTTTTTTGTATTGCCAACTTTTCCATATCCGGAAGCCTTTGCATGTATTTCTCTTCAAATATGTTTGGTGCTGCTGTTTTTGTATTGATTAATTTTACTTTCTCATTTGCATAAATATTATACCATATTAAATCTCTTTTTCTTTCCAGTGTCCATATTTCTTCTTCAGATATCACTAGCTCCTCCTGTTTCTCATGTGCTGTGACATAACCTGTGTTAGACCTTCTATACTAAATCCTTCACTTTGCAGGTATTCCATAAGTTCAGCTTCTATTTTTTTTTTTACTTCTACTTTACTAATCTTCGGTGCTACATTCCTCCTTTATGATCTTATTTTGTGTATTGTGAAGTTTTCCATATCTGGATGCCTTTGCCTATATTTCTCTTTGAACATCTTTGGGGCTGCTTCTATGAATTGATTAATTTAACTTTCTCCTTTGCATACATATTGAACCAGATCAGAGCTCTCTTTCTTTTCCATGCCCATATTTCTTTTTCATGCCATTCAGAGATCTCTAGATTTTGTTCTTTAGATTTTTGCACTTCCTCAGTCGCTTCTTTTCCCAAATGGCCAAGGTATCTTGGTCTGTATACTGTTTTTCATGAATCTGCTGTATTCTTCTTCTTCTTTCGGCTTTTCCTGGTTAGGGGTCGCCACAGCGGATCACCTGTCCGCTCATGATTGGCAGTGGAGTTTTTTATGGTGTCGAGTTGCCAGCCGGGCACCCAACCTTCCAAAGAAGGCACACACATGCACACACTCACACCTAAGGCCAATTTAGAGTGTCCAATCCACCTACAGCATGTCTTTGGGATGTGGGAGGAAACCAGAGCACCCGGAGGAAACCCACGTGACCACAGGGAGGACATGCAGACTCCGCACAGAAGGCACTCCATCCGAGGATCGAACCGGAGAACCTCTTGCTGTGAGGTGGCAATGCTAACCACTGCACCACCGTGGCCACCCTCATGAATCTGCTGTATTAATGAACACAAATTTGCATTTGAAGTTTTTGACAGATTTTCTTGTACAAGTATTTATCTTTCCTCTAATTTCAGTGTTAATCTTTTTGTATATCTTCTCCTGGAAATTCTGAGCTTCTTGTATAATAGTAGCAATACATAATTTCTTTAGTATCCTCAATAGTCCACTCTATCATCTGTATGACTCTTTTTTGGCCTACCATTTTTTTTGTGATATTTCTGGACTAAAACTTCCTTCTAAAATGGGGGGGGGGGTCACCCACCCAAGACTGGCCTCGGTCACAGCCATTGTAGGAATATTTCCAAGTCTTGAAGATTCAACACTGTCATTTTTCCCAGTCCCGGCACCAGTATGCCTACCAGAATTGGGTACTTTTTAATCCTGAGAGGTGTGCGCCTGGCTGCCTTTCTTATTTTTTAACCTACTTCTGTCCATGGACATGTGCTATATAAATACAGTCTATGTATCAGTGTTGTCTTGGAGAGATTATGTAAAAAACAGGGTCCACCATATGAAGGTAGTAACCAAGACTAGAGGATATTACTCTCCTTTGCTTGCTGATTTTATCATCTCTCCATTCTGACCCCATATAGATATTATATGTGGTGTGTAATGATGTAAAAGTGCAAATTTATATATGATCTTTAGCATTTTCTTGCTCCTGAATGCAACATAACTGGATTTTCAAGCTATGATGAGGGATTTAGATTTTTATGTAGGGGAGTTTAACCAGGTAACAAGTATTCATGATGTTACAAGAGGATCTCACACATTTAATTTCCATTATTAGGGAATTTAATTGAATATTAAAGTAGAAGAGATTAGTATATTATATACTCTAAGACATATAATTCAAGAATGAGAACTGATAAGGTGTGTATTAGTACTGGGCATATGTATTTTGTGGGTGAAGTAGAAGTCCGTCCTATAGTAATATCAGATCACGCATCACTTAAGTATACTCTAACCATATTAAGGCATTTGTGTGTCCCAATATTCTGTCTCAAACAGGTGTCATTTTTTACTTGATGTAAACAATTAAAGATAAGTTGGTAGAAATGAAACAGAATCAGTAGGTATTCTTGATAGAATGGGATGCATTTGAAGGAAGATGAGACATGAGATGAAATATTATATGAATGTTTTGAAGGCATGGTTGCCTACAAAGAAGACTGACCAGTCAAAGACCAGTTAACAGAAATCCAAAATAAACTGTTTGATGATGATTTCACAGCAAAATGGAAAGTAAGAAAGGCATGTCAACAAACAAGAGGAAATGTTCAATAGGAAATCTGAATGTATGACGGATTCATTGGAAAAATATATTATTTTGTTATTCACTTGATTCTTAGAAATATCGTTATTGGATTGTGACAACAAAGGTTTGGAAATAATTGTTAAGAGTTTAAAAGAAAAAGATGGGCAAAATTATAGCAAAAATCCTGTTTTAGAAGAGATTTGTTTCCTAAATATTATCAACAGTTATGCTTATCACAGTATGCCTGGGACAGATACAAAACAGACATTTAAATATTTTAGAAATCTACATCTAATTGAAATTACTAAAGGTGTAGCTGTGATGATGAGTGCAGTAATTCAGAAAGAGTTGGAGTCAGCTTTCTGGGAGCAAGTGAAAGGCAGCAATAATACTCTAATAGAGTTATGGAAGGCACATATTGAAAAGACAATACCTCATTTACTTTGAGTGTATAATATGATTTAAGATAGTATAGATATCCCTGTCTCATGGAAATAAGGAGGGATTAATGATATGTCTAAAAAATTTAATTTTATGAGCTTGCCCTCCACATGTAGACCCATTTCATTGTTAAATCCCAAGTGCAAGACATGTATGGCAATTATTGTAAATAGATTGTCACGTTATATACCACTTGATTGAAAAAGCTCATTATGGATTTATAGGAAGGTGATTGTCAAGTTATATTCCACTTTTGATTGAAAAAGTTCAATGTGGATTTGTAGGAAGATAATGAGCTTTTGAAAATACTTAAAAAACAAAGATAAAATGCAAGTTACACAGTCAGAAAAAAATAATGATAATACATTTTGATTCATCTAAAGCATTTTAGAGAGTATGTAAAGTGATATGGCATAGAGGGATAAAACCCTAACTAGATCCCTTGTGACCCAGTGTCAGTTCAGTGGCTTGGGTGTCTGAAGTGTGCAGGTTACATGCGCGAACGTCATTTTTGCGACTGGACTATGCATTCGCAAATATAACATTCGCTCATCTAAAGGGATCGCAGTACAGTGTGGTTAGGGAAATACATCCCTTTCCTCTACTCTATCCTGGGGGAGGGACTTGATCTTTTCCCCTCATGATCAGAGAACTAATGAACAGTAAAGCTGAGCCCTTGCCCTAGGGGGATGTGCAGCCATTTCAGTGAGCCAGAAAGGAGACATGATGATCAGAGGGGGAAACCAAACCAAACCATAAATTAATTAATGAATTAATTAATTAACTAACTAACTAACTAACTAACTAACTAACTAACTAACTAAATAAATAAATAAATAAGGTCTTTTAAGAAGTTAGATTGGTTTACTTAAACCAGGTGTTGATTTTTTTTTTTTGGGGGGGGGGTGGCTAAGGTTTGCAGACTTGATGAAGGTGGATGTTAGGTTAGCTAGTTAGGGAGTTACAGGAAGGGTGGGATTGCTGTTAAGTGCTGAAAATGTTGCGATCGACATTTTTGGCATTAACAGCTATTTTATGACATTAGGGACGTTCAGTAATGTGTATTTTTGGTGAAACACCGCTAATAAGTACATTTTTTTTATTTTATTTCAAGATTCTGATAGTAAACCTATATCTTTTTCTGTCTTTTGGCTTTTCCCGGTTAGGGGTCGCCACAGCAGAACTCCGGTCTGCTAATGATTGGCAGTAGATTTTTACGTGCTGGCTTGCCGGGCCTAACGCACAACCTTCAACGAAGGAACGCCCATTCATGCATGTCGACACACTGAAGACGCTCTAACTGAGAATCAAACGTGCAACATCTAACTGTGAGGCGACAACGCTACCGCAGCACCACCACCACAGTATATCTTATATATATATATATATATATATATATATATATATATATATATATATACATATATATATATATATATATATGGGTCTACTTCACATGACTGAAATCTCATTTGACTGAAACGATAATATCAAATTTTCAAAATACTGAAAACTCACTTGAGTGAATCTCATAATACTGAATTGTAATTCATAGACATGATGCGGATTTCACTTTTCCTGGGACTTGCTTATAATAAAAAGAATTACTGTAACTTAAGTGCTGACTGTCAGAATACTAACAGTCATGTAGAAAGTAGTGTTGTAGTATTTAAATGTGGGTATGTCTGTTTTTATATTTATGGGAAGTATCTGAAGTAATATGGCAGATGTTTTGTGCATTCCCAGCAGTAGTGGCAGTGTATAGACTACTATAAGGTAAGTAAGAAGGGGGTGTCATCCCCCACAACTAGTTTGGTTTTATATTGTCCAGTTTCTCATAAGAGGGTACATAAGCAGTTTAAGTTCTGGACAGATTAGGTGTTGTAAGTGTGCATGTTCATGCTTTACAAGTAAGTATTTTGAAATTTAGCATTATGAGGTTCCAGTATAATGAGCGACTGCGGTAGTGTTGTCACCTCACAGTAAGACGCTGTCCGGTTCGATTCTCAGCTAGAGCGTCTTCTGCGTGGAGACTTGCGTGAATGGGCGTACCTTCGTTGAAGGTTGTGCATCAGGCCTGGCAAGCTGGTACGTAAAAATCAACTGCCAATCATTAGCGGACCGGAGTTCTGCTGTGGCAACCCCTAACCAGGAAAAGCCGAAAGAAGAAACATATATATATATATATATATATATATATATATATATATATATATGTATATATATGCACACACACACACACACACACACACACACACATACAATTTACATATATATATATATGTGTATGAATGTATATATATATATATATATATATATATATATATATATATATATATATATATACATACACATACATATATACATATCTGTATCTACATATATATCTAACTCTATATATATATATATATATATATATATATATATATATATATATATACATAGCTGTATCTATATAGCTATAGATATATAAATGTATATATATATATATATATATATATATATACATATAGACACACACACACACACACACACACACACACACACATATTTACAACTCTCTCTCTCTCTCTAGATATAGATAGAGGTGTAGATAAAGGCACACACACACACACACACACACACACACACACACACACACACACACACACACACACACACACATGTACACATATGCACATATAAACATTCTGAGGCATGATCTTAAATTCACACAGGGTTGTTTTGCCTCCAAAGCGTCTAGAGGTATGAGGCAATGATGTCCACTGTTTCACTGTTTTCGTTTGCTTTTTAGCTGGAGCCCTTAGCAGTCAGTGTGAGGAGATTACATTTGTGGGGGTATCTGTTTGGGTGTCAGAGACAGGGATTTCATTGTTTGCTGATTATGTGTTGATACACTTACCTAATATCAAGCGTGTTATAACTAATTTATTTCAACAGCTGTAAGAGTTTAGTGTCTTTTCAAGTAATAATAAATAATGCTAAGACAAGGATGGCTGGCATACACTTTATTTTTAGAGCTTTCGTGGTTGAGGAGAGGGACAAAAGTATGATTATTTACTGCAATGTCAGCATATAAAGTACTTGGGTATACAGCTAGATCAGGTCTAGTGCAGTTAATCGAACATGCACATTTTCTAACAATAAAACACTGATCTCAACACACTGACCAGCTGAACAATTAAAAACATAAAAAATGTGTTTTATGCAGGGAGGCACATCCGCGTCTACTTATTTATATATGGCAACTCCAAGATTGCACAGCAGCAAATCCCTACCCCTGCTGTTGCACAATCTCCCACATACAAATGTCAGCATTTTTATTCTGCTGTCATTTGTTTGACATTCTGCATGTTCATTGTTTAGGGTTCAATGTTCTTACTTTTTGTTTTGATCATCAGAATTTTCAAACAACTGAATATCATAGTCTAGAAGAATCTGTTCATGAAAGCTATGGAGAGTTAAAGAAAATATTAAAAGGGGATTTTTGCAGGTGGAAGATGATTGGGTTGGAATTGGATTAGAGAATTTAGTCTTTCAAAGTCAAAGTAAACTTTATTGTCATTTAGCCTGCACTAGTGCAGTCTAAATGAAATTGCATGCATCAGGCTCGAATTGAGAAGACATATACATACATACACTAACACATACAACGGACATACATTCATCATTTCACATTAGACAGGTTATTCTTTTATTTATTTATTTATTTATTTATTCTACTACTTATTACCACAGTTTATCTAATCTATAATTTTCAGCAGCCGAATGATTTCTTATTGCAGAAGTTCCGATTGCGCCATATGATTCTCACATGAATAAGAGGCTCTAGTTGGTATAATATTTCACATTCATTTCCATCTATGTATTGTTAATGTTTAGAATCCGAACTGTCTCACATTTATTTGCACCAAAAGAGTTGGCTGCCCCATATCTTGTCAGTGTCCGGCTTCCCTGAGATTATTGCCAGAGTTCAAATGTCCCACTGCCTGAGGGAAGCTTTTTACAGTGCATGCTGTGGTATCTTTTGCTGAATGACAGGCATGTGAACAGTTCATAAGCAGGGTGTGTAGGATCCTTAATTATTTTTGTAGCTCTGTTGTGACATCTTGCTGTGTATAACTGCTGTAGTGCTGTAAGGTTGGAGCATGTTATCTTCTCTGCCACTTTCAGTATCCTTTGTAGGGCTTTTTGGTTTGAAACTGAGCAACTACCATACCATGCTGAAAATTTACACTTTAGGATAATTTCTATGGTACGCGTATAGAAGGTGGAGATGACAGAGGGTGGTAGACTCACTTTCCTCAGTCTTCTCAGGAAATGCAGACATTGATGAGCCTTATTTACTATGTGACTGGTGTTTATTGACATGAAAGTACTGCTAACACTCCTGTTATACTCATGAACAAACAAGGTGATTTTAATGTATACAACTTTTCTACTGCAAATATTACACCTGAACTAGTCGAGTTATTGTCCAAAGGGTACACTTACGTACCAGCTCAGAAAGCAGATCTGGTCAAATCAATTATAGACCTAAAATTATACGTTAGGAAGCTTAACTTGAACTTGTTGTTTGGAGGCTCTTACCCCCTTGACGACAATAATTTTAGGATTCCTTGTACTTACAACCCCCCACTCCATCCCCTTTTACAAATTTTTGAACTGGTTTGCGAATTAGACATTCGTCAAAACTTCAACAAAACACCACACCATTCAACATCGAGTGTTTATTTTAATAATAAAAAAGAAATGGAATGCCTCGACTGGATTAAATTTCAGAATATTAGATTCTGTAAACCGGACAAAGGAGGGGGTCTTGTTGTGTTTGATGAAGTTGACTATCAAGATAGGATGTTTAGCCTGTTGGACAGTCTTTCATATTCTACCAGCTCACGTTCTGAAATAAACAAAGCGTACACCACAATTAAAGACCACATTGAGGAAATGTTCATCGAGGGTAGGGTAACACAACACACATACAATTACTTATCAACAACTTACCCTCATTTCCCGTGCTTGTTTGGTATCCCTAAAATCCACAAGGATATCCACAACCCACCCATGAGACCACTTGTAGATGGCCGTGGTTCTCCTACCTATCCATGTGCTAAAATCATTGACAACATTTTACAGAAATACTTGGTCAACTTTCCACAGATCTGCAAAGATTCTTGGTCATTCCTTGGTAAAATTAGCAAGTTAGATTTCAATGCAAGGTACAATTTTCTCACTATTGATGTTAAAGATTTGTACAGCTGCATTCCCCAAGACATAGCAGTGGACTGGGTAGAACAAGTGCTTAGATCTAATGGTAGTAGTGGGAATGAGTTGGTTCTGGTTCACGAATTGTTGGACCTAGTCTTGTCTAACAATTTTTTCACATTTGACAACAACTTTTATTTGCAAAAAACTGGAGTAGCCATGGGATCCCCTTGTGGGGCCAGTGTTGCCAATATAGTCATGGCACAATGGAAACATGACCACGTGTCCACTAACTGCCCATTTAAAGACCAGGTGATTTTTACACCCGTTACTTGGACGATATTTTTATCCTCCTGGACGGTGACTTGCCCATGAGTGAAGCGTTAGTGGACTATTTTAATTCAACTACACAGTTTTTGAAATTCACTGCTAGTTTCCATACTGAAGCCATCCCGTACTTGGACATTTTACTTTCTAAAGACACTAGCTTTTATACAGCTAATATATATAGGAAAGTAACGTACTCCAACTCATTCATGCACTACACAAGTTGTCATCCTTTTCATCAGAAGCGGGCGATCGTCAAAGGTCAGCTAGTGAGGGCAGCCCGCATTATCACATTGGATAGTGATTTTGCCAATGAATGTGGACACCTAAGGAATATGTTTTTACACCGGGGTTACCCACATGAAATGTTAGACACTATTATAGAAGAAGTGTCGTCTAAGCGTCAGTGTCATTTTTATAAACCAATCTTGAATAGAGAATTGGTTCTTATGAATGACACTGAATCCTCGAACACAGACTTAGTAATTGTCCACACAAGTAGGCATCTTTCTGAATGTTTTGGTGCCACATTCATAACAACATACAGTCTCAATAGTAGTGACTGTGTTCAAGCACTACGTAAAAATTGGGACTTACTCAAAAAGGACAACAAAGTACACCAAAAACTTGGTAATCACCCATTGGTTGTTTATAGAAAGGCAAAAAACCTCAAAACCCTCCTTGAACGACATAATATTAAAAAAACAATGACAGCTGGCATGTTTAAATGCCAGGCGTGTAATTTTTGTCAATACATCTTGGAATCCAATAGATTTAAAGTTCACGATTACGAATACAAGTTGAACCTAAGAGCTAACTGTAATTCAAGAATGGTGATCTACTTAGCTATGTGCCAAACCTGTACAGCTTTCTACGTGGGCAAAGCAGAATGATGCCTACGTGACCGCATTTATGAACATACTTATGCAATCAGGAAGCAGAAACTTGATAATGCACTAGCAAAACACATTTCAGTTTATCCCAACCTTATGTTTAAATTTTTGATTATTGGCCAGATCACACAGGACTTCAGGGGTGCTCCTCTCCCACTTAAGTTAGAAGAGCGAGAGCTGTTTTGGCAAATTAGACTCAACGCATACAGTTCACCAGGTCTGAATGTGTCAGGTTACCTTCCACACTAGCACGACACAGTTATGCTAAGGCTTTTGAGCACCTTTGTTCAGTGACCTTATGTGTATTTTTTGCTGAGTATTTTTTGCTGAGAATTTGTAGTTTTATCTTGATACTTTACTTATTACCAATTATGTTCAGTACACTTGATGTGCTTCAACATACACAGTTTAGCGCACTAACATAGGTATTTGTATTAACTCAGTTTTACAAACACCAGCGGAGTTTTTATGCACTTGTAATTATTATTTCTTTGCGTCACTAGCTTAGTAGTAGGCTAGATTTACACATTTTTTATAGAAACGCTAGTTGTACTTTTAGTCTGACTATTTGGATTTTTAGCTTTTACTTTAAAAGCAGTTTTTAGTCTAGTTGTGTTTGCAAATAGGGCGTGTCTTGTAAGTCAGCTTTCACCTTAAGTAGCTAATTGACTTTATAAGTATTAGCCCAGAGAGTATTTAAGCTGTGACTTTTTGTTTTTCTTGATCTGAAGAAGTTTGTTTATTGGAATAAACGAAAAGTGCTTTATCATTTTGTTCTGTGCTACTGTGTGGTTTCTTCTCTATTTTGTTTTTCAGTGTTTATTGACCAAGATAGATCCTCCACAATGTGAAGTCCCAGGAATGTTGTACTCTTTGTTCTTTCCACCATTTTGCCATTAATCATGAGAGGAGAATGAGGTGGTTCTGTTTTCCTGAAGTCCATTATGATCTCCTTTGTTTGTTGACATTAAGGTTGGGGTTGGACTTGGCACACCTGTCAATCAGTGAGCTCACTTCCCCCCTATAGTTTTCTTCATCTCCTTTACTGATGAGGCCCACGACTGTAGTGTCATCCACAAACTTGATGATGTGGTTGGTGTTGAATCTAGCTTTACACTCATGGGTTAGTACAGTAAACAGTAGTGAACCCAACACACAGCCTTGAGGTACACCTGTGTTGATTTTCAAAGAGTTATTGCTCACACATACCCTTTGAGGTCCTCGAGTCAAGAAGTCCAGGATCCAGTTGCGTATATGGGCATTGATACCTAGATGAACACGTTTTTCAATTACTTTTGTGAGATGACAGTATTGAATGCTGAATTGAAGTCAATAAATAGCATTCTAACATAGTTTATCCTTGTTCTCAAGGTTTGCCAATGAAAGATGCAGTGCAACTGAAATGGCATCTGTCATGGAGCGATTGTCACAATATGCGAACTGGAGTGGATCTAGTGCCAGTGGAAGGCTTGTTGTCAGGTGTTTTTTTACTAACCTTTCAAAGCTTTTCATAACAGTGGATGTGAGGGATATGGTCTGAACTCTTTGTGGGTTGAGGGAGATGATTTATTTGGCAGTGGAAAAATGTGTGTCTTTGAAGCATTTAGGTACCTTCACTTGACCGAGGGAGATGTTAAATATATTCATGACTGCAGTGCTTAGTTGTTCAGCACAGTCCTTAACACCTTTCCCATGATGTTGTCCAGTCCTACAGCCTTCCTAGGGTTCACATGTTGTAGGGACCTCTTCACCTCCACTGAGTTTAAGCTGAGCATTTCATTTCATTGGTCTTTAGCGAGTTTTACTGCTTTGGACCTGTTTGTCTCCTCGAACTTGCTGAAAAAGGAGTTTAGCCTATCCAGGAATTCTGTGTTGTCCTGACATTGGACTGACAGGGGCTTTTATTTAGTTATGGCTTTTATGCTGTGACACATGCACCTGGGTCTCTCATGTCAGTGAAGTGGTTCTGGACGTTCTTTATTTACCTACTTTATACTGTTTTTGCATGTAAATCAAGCATGTATAGTTGGCACTCCAGTAAATTATTTGTAAGTAATTAAAAGCATGAGGTAAGATTACGTTTAGATGGTGATAAGGCTTAAGTGTCATGGAATAAAACATTACTGTTGAAAGAGGTAGGAGGTGTATTTGTATTATGATGCCATAGTGATGTAAATCAGATGTTTATGGGTATTTTGAAGCTAAAAGAATCGTGTTACTAAGTTTAATTACTGGAAATGTGGGCAGATCTGGAAGCTTTTCTTGATGGATATATTATGCTGGTAGACTAGAACCCCTGTGTGTAATAAAGTAGGCAGTACAGACAGGTTGAAGCTAAAAAGCTGGTCAGTATTATTATCAGGTTCATAGGAAAGTACTAGGCTAGCTGCCCTTGTGGACCATTTTAAGCCTAGCCAATTTCCCTTTTTATGATTGAAATAAGTTATCCCATTTGGTTATAGATTAGCCTTACCCATCCCATGGTAGATAATTATATGTTACCCCAATGAGAATAATCGGGATATACCATAGATAATTTGAGAGGATCTCTGCATGTATTAAAATATTTAGGAGCTGCCTCTGTCCATTAGTACAGGGGACAGTTCTGAGATAAATATTCTGTTTCCCATCCATAGAACCAAGTTGCACTTGAATATAGGCAGGGATTAACTTTGTTGTATGTGGATGGGGAGTTTGTTCCAAGAGCAGAGGTATCCTCTGTCTGTTAATGGTTATAAATGTTACTGGAGTTGGCTTGCAAGAGAATGTAGTTTAAGAAAGTGGAAAAGACAAAGACAAAAGTGTTTTGGAAGGTAATAATTAAGAGTTGGTTCAATATGGGGCAATTATGACTTAAATTACCAAATTGCTCATGCACTGAGAATAAATTGGTCTTAGCAGTTTTACTGGGTACTAAATCTTCTTAAGACATATATTTAATAATAGAAGCAATGGGTATAAATCCTATAGTGAAAAGATTAGTTAGTAGGATGTGTAATATTTGAAGGCATTAAGTGAGAAGGCGGTGATTAAAGTAAGAATAAGGATGGAGTTACAGAATGACTTGAATGAAGTCACTTGCATGTCAATATGACACATAAAGCGAGATGCCACAAATGTCTAAAAGACTTAGAATTTTTGCCAAAAGATCTTGCACATATAGTTTTAAACTATGCAAAGAAGAAAGAGAGGTTTTCAATGGATGACTCTCACTATAGGAGGTATAATATGGAGAGATTAGGCACACAGGAGTACATTTTTAGTTTCTTTCAAGGTTATCTCTGTTCAGGACTGATATATAAAATCATGTGACAAGAGGCTTAAAGAAAGGCATAAGACTTACAAACTTTTTTGTGGTAAAAGGAATATAATTATAATATAAATCATTCTAAATCAGAATGGGCAATGTTATTTTGTTGATGTTAGTAGCTAAAAAAGCTATAACAAGGAACTAAAACCTGAGAATATGCACAATAGTGAATGACATAATAAAAATTGTGATTTGAATTTAAAGAAAGCTGTATTACTGAAAAGGACTTCATGATAAAAGTATATTGTCAGGTGGTCTTTGTGGCAACTCTATAAGGACCAACTGATGGTTGGTATTATTAATCTTTTAAAACTGCATGTTTAATAGTTATGGTACAATGTTTGATTGAGCCTATAAATCCTTAATCTGGATTAGTATATTATCAGTTGAATCAAAGTATGTAAACTGTCTAGAAGGTGTGTCTTTAAGTATGCCACTGTAAAATTATTCCATCTTCTTTCGGCTTTTTCCCAGTAAGGGGTCGCCACAGCAGAACTCTAGTCCGCTAATGATTGGCAGTAGATTTTTACGAAACGCCAAAGTGCCAGCTCGACACCCAACCTTCAATGAAGGCACACCCATTTACGCACAGATGTCTTTCGAAAGCTACCCAACCATGGGGAGGACATGCAGACTCCACACAGAAGCTATGCCGAGAATTGAACAGGAGAACCTCTTGCTGTGAGGTAACAGTGCTACCGTAGTACCACCGCGGCATCACATGCCACTGTAAAATTGTTATATTTCATTATTACAAGTTAATTTAGACATTTGTTCTTAGACCAATAAAGATGTGTTATGGTTTGAATGTTCTATTGAATGTTTATTGCAAGATGAATATGTTATGGATTTGACCATGAGTGCATATGATATGGGTAGCATCTATATGGTATTGTTTAAACATGTATTAAGCTAGAATAAATAGTTCAAAATGCCACAAAATTGTATATATATGATGCAAAAAGTAAGATGTATTCTTTTTTGATGGTATGTCTAATTCACTATAATAAGTGAAAGTATTAATAGATGCAGTATGGAAAGAGGACACTGGTCTAGTGGGGCTAATGTAATTAACTAAAATAAATAAAGAGATTTGTTTTTTCATTTAACTATCAGGCCAATAAACAAGCTACAAATTTCTTTTAGATATAACGTTTTCATGGTTATTGTCAGTACAGAATGCACGAACCACAGTAAACCAACAGCTTCTCAAAATCTTTTACAGGTTACCAGTAACCATCTTCAGCATTTCAGTTATTCATTATCTAATGGTTTACTTGTTAACATGTGATTGGCCAATCCTGAAGAGGGAAAATCAATGGTCAGAGTGGGAGATCTTCAGGACTTTCTTGCCTACTAAATAAGAAGTAGCATACTCATCCTGAATTAACCAGAAAAGAACAATCCCGCACATGACTTGGGGGACGGTAGGGCGGGTGCAGCTACTGCAGCACAAAGGAATTTGAGAATCTATTGTTATGGGTAAGTGTAACTTATACAACTGCACTATGTTTATCATTCCCAGTTCTACAGTAGCCTGTGGGTAGAATGCCATGGCTTTTTTAACCAGGAGGAGGAAGTGTATGGATCCAGGAAACCCTGGTGAATGTTCCTATCAATGTCAGTCCTGGATCCAAGTAAAAAAAACCCAGTATGTAATTCCTTACAGACGTATATACAGAGAACCACATAACTGTTTCTAAGAAGCATCTAAAATCCACCATGTTTCAATATGTCATCAAAGAATAGAAGGCCAATACAGAGTATCCCACAGTATTGCCTGGAAATTATTCATCATGGTGGGTATAACAAAAGGTGAAGGCCAGGGACAACCACCTAGAAAATGTCTGACATTGGTTATCCTTTTTTAGTCCCAACATCAGAAATATATAACTACTTGGACTTTCTAAAAGACCTGGTTCTGTCAGGATAGTACCTGAGTTGCCTACACATGTCCAGAGTATGAGGAATCCTTTCTCCATGTTTCTGAGGGTTAGAATAGAACATGCTGAGACTGACTGTTTGATTCAAAGAAACTCTGAAACTACCTTTCCCCATTGTACAGTGATGTATATGTAATTAGCAGGGGGTGTGGCAGCTGGAAAATACCATTGTTGTTATTTTTCATATTTTTTTTAGATCAACCAGTTTTTGTTGAACGTGTTGTTGACTATATAAGTATACTCATACACACACACACACACACACACACACACACACACACACACACACACACACACACACACACACACACACACACACACACACACACATCTACATATCTATCTATATATCTATCTATTTATATATATATATATATATATATATATATATATATATATATATATATACCTTAATTATGTAAGATGTGCAGGTTCAGATGAAGATGTGGTTTAACATTTCCAAGCAGAAAACAAAGATTCTAGGAAGGAGCAACCTGTTTGCTAGGAAATCGCAGGTGAAAACCTCCTTTGAAAAACTGTTTTACTAAGAAAACATTGAGGAAAGAAATGGATCTATGGACAAACATACTGAGTTGGCCAGAATATGTATGTTCCTAACAATGTAGTACCAAGGTCAGAAGCTAGTAATTCATATCAGTATTTGTGCGCCCAATGGTACAATCCCAGATAAGGCCCTGATTATTAGATAGGCACCAACTAGAAAAGTCTGTCAAATGTTCAAATAAGATTTTCTAGTAGCAGGATTTATTGTGTCCTTCAGTATCTGCTGCAAGTCCTCATAAAAGAGATGCCTAGAAATATCAAAATCCATGCAGACAGTTTAAGCTGTAATAGACTGGGGTGAATCAAACCCCCCCTTGTCTTGTGTACGTGTACCCAGATTATGAGGGAACTTGTGGTAATTACCTCCAGTTTCATAAAATGGAGAACCAATATTGCCTGGGCCAAAAGAGATTCACCACAAAAAGTTTTTGAGAATTGTTTTGCCTTTTCAGAAAACACCCTCTATCAGTGGAAAGAGTGGAATGCATAAAGGAAAAAAATCAACTGAAAGGGAATAAAAAAGAAGATAAAGGGTATGTATTGAGGTGTTCTCCATCACTGAAACGATACCTGGAGGACTTTTTCATATTGAATATATTCATGAGGGTCTGTTCTGGCTCCACTGAGTTTCTCTGCCATTATGTTTGCGCTGACAGAAATAAAGGTTCTTGGAGGGTTAAGGAATGCTACAGAGTTAACTCCAATGTGCTAACAGCCAGCTTGAATAGGGATATGGAATTTTGTCCCCTATGTTGTTGCTGTACCATATCATTGTGCTGTTCTACAAGTATTTAAAACTGTGCACTCTGTTCTGTCTGAAAGAGCTACGAACTTTTACTTTTACCCTTATAGGAAATGCCCTCAAATGAAACTGAAATATAAGGGGGCACATACTGATTTGGAGGTTCATAGGTTAGTACTAAGCTAACTGCCCTTGCGAGCCATTTTAAGCCTAGCCAATTATCCCTTGTGAGACTCAAACCATGCACTTTGGGTTTGTAAGTCAAACACCTTAGTCATTAAGCCACCCTCCCAACCCCAAGGTAGAAGAAAACAAGGGAATACTTGCAATAGCTCATCTAATAATGTCCCACCATTGCAGTTCCATGTATTAGGTTCAAGAGGCAAAGTAACAAGACCTGTACTGTGACCCAGGCACAGAAATTTAGAGATCTTATAGGGCCCATGGTACCCTCTAGAGAATCATCTGAGTACTTGTTGTAATCATCTGTTTATTTTAGCCAGTGACCCTGAGTCAAGTGCACTTTGTTTCCTTTTGGAAATATTGCATAATATGTTTTTTTGAATGTTTCTATAGTTTCAAATTTTAATGTATGGCTGTAAGAAGTTGTTTCCAAATGATAGGCCCTAATCTTGAGAATTATTTTATCTGGTGGGCAGTTGAAATCTAGGTCTGGCCAATTTAAGTATTGTCTGGCCAATGTAAGTATTTTCCTGGCTGCTTCTAAGGGAGTAGCTTTGTTCTCTGATTTGGAGTATTTTTTGTTTTTGAGGACAATACTCTTGTGTTAGAACTTTAAACAACAGACTACCTTGTAGACAGATAGCTCTGTTAATTATAGCCATCCAGTATGCCTTTTCATCTAAGGTGCAACGGTGGGAGTTTAGACTGGCAAGGAGAACAACTTGGAATTTCTAGGTGTTATGTGCTGAGTAAAGAGCAATCATGGGTAGGGCACATTCAATTTTGAGTAACAGGAAACTTTTGGCTAAGGCCATGAGAGTTGTTGGGATGAGAATGTGTGGTAGTCAATGACATCATTTTAATTGGGTCAATACTTTGATTGCAATATTGCCAGTGTGAATACTGAAGTTTAGTGAAAGGTCAAGTAGTATGCCTAGGCATTTTAGTTGAGCAACATTTGATATAATGTTCTCCTTTGAGTCTTTTACGGCTATTGCAGGTAGGAAGGAGAGTTTTTTAAGAAAGTGAAAATCATTGCATTAGTTTTGGTACTGTTAACTTGAAGTTTATTACTGTGGAGCCAGTTACACAGGTCTGTAAATTGAGAATATAACTTGCTGGATGGATTTATTGTTTTTTTGAGCTTAGCTGTTTAATAAGATTTAGTTTCTTTAATCTGGTATTTGAGAAACTATTTCTTTCAAGAAATAGAAGGTCAAAGATGGTGGGATCTTTCATAGGTCAAAAAGCTATACACAGATTTCCCCAGTAGAGTTTATAAGAAGCTTAATACTGAGAGGGAGATCCCAATACATCCCGATATTGTGATTTCCGAGGCCACTTATACTTTTAGTTAAGAACCTCTGAAACTTCTCAAGTTGAGAGATATTTTTAGACAAATGTATGCAAAAGGGGTACACTATATTCAATAATGGGGTGATGAGATATGAGTAAGGAGCATTAAGACTTCTTTGGATTTAGAGAAGATGCCTTTAGAAAGTGAATAAGCCAGCTCAAAGGCTTTCCTAACTGCTACAAAATAAGAAATTAACAACCACAGTGCCTATATCTCTTTTGACAGTGTCTGATTGGAGGGATGTACTACCTATGTAGAATGGGAGAATGTTTTAGTTACCAGAATTAACTACATTTTCTCACCTTTTTTGAGACCATTGTCCTTGTTCCAGTTGTTAATACTGAGGGGTGTCCAACAGGTGGCCCTAGGGCCACACTCAGGCCCACCAAAGCATTTTATCTGTCCCTCTGTATGTCCTGCAACAAACCATTTTGTATGGACAGTTACATGTCAGACAAGGTAATGTGGCTTTCCAAACCCTGTCAAGTATAATAAGTGGCCCCAGAACTGTATTGTAAGTGGCCCCCGAAAAAAAAAAATTGGTCATCCCTAGAACCCATGTTGAAGTAATTCTGAGATGGTGAAAGATCAAAAAACAGCTTCCAGTTTATAATCATCTGCAAACTTAGATAACCATATGCCAGAGTTGTTGGTATGAAGGTCTGGATATTTAACAAATAGGAGAGAGCCCAGTACTGAATCCTGTGATACTCCACTGGTAACTCATTTTGCTTTCATAAGTGGCAGCTGTTAACTATTCACTCCACAACATAAGGCTAATAGATTTACAAGTCTGTCAATAATGCCTGTAGAGGCAATGATATCAACAGTTCATATATGTTGTATCTTCTGCATAACCGCTATCCACTGCTTTAGTGTCCATTATAAAACAATTAATGTGGGTAAAGAGGCAGTACATTCCTTTTACAGATTTGAATTGATGAGGGTCCTGGGTTAACAGATTTTCAATGCCCAGGTTGGTGAAGTGTAAAATAATACATTCCATAGCTTTACATAGGAGGCTGGAGTCTAGATTTTCCCAGGCTGGGCATTGAGCCATCCTTGTGCAATGGTAAAACAATGGCCATTTAACAGGCTTCCCGAATGTATCCAGTGCAGCGATTTAGATTAATGAAGTTAAATACAGCCCAGCATGTTTGGTAATGATAATCAGATGACCTGTATACTATCTGGGAATATGGACAAGGTTTTCTTAGCTTCTGAGGGGCCTAACAGGACTTGTTCCATAGTAATTAAACAGGACGGCTATGACTGTGGTATAGTGATAACTGTGCGTGAAGTAAAAAGTGCACTAAATTTGTCATCAAAAACATTAGCTATTTGCCTTGAGTAAGAGTAGGCAGTATTATTGTGGACTAGCGCCAAACATTGCTGTATATTAGTTCTTAACTTTTGACATAGTTAAAGAAAGATTTGTATTTATATTTCACGTAAGTTTTTAAGGTCATATTCAGCTTTGAACTTCTTAATGGTTACCTTAAGCTCTCTACTAGTTTGATGTTTAAGTATTTTCTTAAGATAACTAGAATGCAACTTCTTGTAAGCCTTAAGTAATTTATTTCATTTGATATAAAATGTATTTATATGGGTAAACTACCATAGTGGCTTGCTTTTAAATTTCTCATTATATTTGGTGCAGGTAGGGACTGTCTTATTAATACAACTATTAAAGTGATTGTAAAAGTCAGTGGCAGAGGCAATGGCTTTAAGAATGGGATGCAACTTGAGGATTGCAGTAGAATTTATTAAGAGCATCAAGTAACTGGAGATGTTTAGTTTTTGAGAAGTCCCTATACACAGAGGCATTTTCAGAGGAAGTGCCATCAATTCTAAAGGAAAGGATAACTGATTTATGCTCTTATTAACAAGGAAGATGACACATATGGGGGCATGCAAGAAGTGGTCACATTTGTGAGGACTAGATCAAGGATACAGACACCTCTATTAGAATGGATAACTATTTGTACAAGGGAGATGGCAAGGCAGTGTTGGGGATACTATACACTAGCAGTGTAGGTTAGCCAGTTTATTAACTCTTTTCTAATACCTGTAGTAGAAAACAGTTGGGCTTAATGGGGATTCAGCTAAGGTATTAAGATAGCTATCATGCTCAGAAGAGACAAAGAGTGTGATTTAGAGCCCATTATAAAGTGATAATTAAGCTTGTTTAAGGTGACTTGGACACTAGGAGCTCAAATTTGGTATTACAATGAATCTGTTTTGAGGTGATGTCATACCTGACAAATAACGATACTCCTCCATAATCACTAGTAAGTTTAAAGATACAACAGACACTAAACCCATGAAGTGAAGGATTGTTTTCATTTCTTATTTGAAACCATGTCTCTGTAACTATACATACATGAATGTGTTTAAGTTGCAAGAGAACTTCAAGTTCAGGCATTTTTCTTTTTGTTTAAACTCCTATTGTTGAGTAGAGCCACTTTAATATGTTTCAAATTAGAATTTACTAAGTTGGAACGTCCGTCAGACAGGGTCTGTCTAAAAAAGCACTATAAGGACAGCAAAAGCTCTAACCAGAAAATTAAAACATTGGTAAAAGAGGTGCAGACCATTCCTGGCAAATCAGGAAATCTTGTGAACCATTGCATCTCAAGTTGACAAATACTGAATTTCCCTAGAATGACACCAACTACATGGCCAATTGTTAAATCCAATCTTTTGGTCTTTGAATCTTGCCATCATTCTAGGTGATGGCAAAACACAGTCAAGATCAGTCTTTCCTGCCTCAGGCATATGCATAGCAAGCTGAATCACATCTTTCTACATGCACAGTAGGTCAGGGTCTCTATAAATGTTTTAATTATTTAATCTGAGACCCATAGATCTGGCAGATCCACAATCAGACTATGAAGCATTTCTATATATTACTGGTTTCTTTGCAGCTTCTATCACAAAATGTATCACTCCAAAGAGGTAAGCTATTCATTAGTGATGAGTATACAGTAACTAGATGTCTTGGACCACTGATGAAATGAGAACTGTGATGGAGGCATGGATTTATTTCAGATGAAGTTGTATGAGGCAGTCTGCTGCTGGTGAGTTTTCCTAAATGTATGAGTACTTGCAGAATAAGGGGTGCTTGCGATGTCTTGACTTTACCTTTGTGCATCATAGATATAGGACTTGCTTCTTTTTTATATGCTTCTGACTCTGTGTGTATCAGTGAAGGGAATGTTGTGCAGTTTTACTTTGAAATATGTATGAAAATGATGTTCTTGTCAAAAATGTACATTGGAGAGGATACACATACAACCTCTGTTATCTGCTGTAATGATATATAATGTATTAGCTGTAGATTCATAGCTAGGTATCCAGCACTGCGTGAAATTGTAGGAGATTGGAAAAAAAAACAATAAAAAAGACAAGTCTGACAAAAGCATTGAAGGTATGTCCATTGTATATTTACAGGTCTCTGGGGACTGGTGAATAATGCTGGCAGAGCTACACCAATTGGGCCAACTGACTGGATGCAGATGGACGATTTTCATAAAGTTCTAAATGTTAACCTTATAGGACTAATTGAAGTCACTCTAAAATTTCTACCACTTCTGAAAATTAACAAAGGAAGAGTAGTAAATGTTGCAAGTGTCATGGGTCGACTAGCATTTGGTGGAGGTGGATATTGCTTGTCAAAATGGGGAGTGGAGTCTTTCTCTGATAGTCTGAGGTAAGCAGTACATTGTCTATGAATACAAATTGTCTTTGCTGTGCATTTTCTTTTCTTTTTCTTAAAAGCATTTTATGAAGTGATGACAGTTTTACACATAAAATGAATATTAGAGTCTTCCATTAACAGGCACTATGCTAAAACCATGCTTCATCAGTTTATATGGCAGCCAGTTGTATAGCACTGCATTGAATGAATGGCCTCTAATAAGGTCATTGCATGGTGTGGATTCCTCATGTCAAGGTACAGTAACCTGAAAATTGCAGTAATACGGTGGCTCCTCATACCAGAGCCAGATCATGGTCAAATGGGGCATTTATCCCACCCCTACAGCCTAGGCAGGGTAATGGATCAGGCCCTCCACACACCCACCCAACCACGACCATTCCAGTGTCCCATTACTTGGCTATTTCTCTCCAGTTACCATAAACATTGTTCAAACTTGTCAGTGTGCATATTACTTCTACAATGACTACAGATATTTGGATTTAACTTTAAACTTTTATTTCAAAATTTATTGCACAAACACTGATAGCCATTTGCTAAACAAACAATACAGTCTTACAATAAAAACAGTCTTAGCAAGAACAGTATACTTCTCTGCCCTCGAAACTCACATTAATTGAAATGACATTGAAACCCACATTCAAAGAAAATGCATCTTGCCAGTGGCAGATTAAGTTTACCTTTTTGCTATTTTCAAACCACAGGCTCCTTGCACTGATTTTTAGGACCATGCATACATGCAGGTGTTCTTTGATGCACCTTCCTGATTGTATTAAATTATATTTATTTTATTTTATTTTACATTTGATAACCGGGAAAGTCCAACTGGACACAGGTCCATTTTCAGCGGAGGCCCAGGGAGAAAGGCTCCAAGAATATATATTCACAACATCATACAGATTTTGAATTAACTTTTCCTTAGAGGTAAAACTAACATTCCAATGAAATGACAGCATATTGCACACACTCAGAGTAAGTAAGAACATCATTAGGTAGGACATTACATTACACATTCCAAATATGACAAGATATACATAGCCATCTTGTGGTTATTGGACTTGTTGGAAATGTAGTTGGTAGTGATTTTTGGGAGTTAAAGGCATTTAATTGCCTTTGGTCATGATTGGACTGTGGATAGGGTGAGAGAATAACAATTATTATTGTGGTGTATGCGAGTTAGTTGTAATCAAAGTTTTTTATCCTGGGGTGAGACAAGAGCATAACCTGTTGTTCAAGAAGTGAACTTTAAGGAGTTTCTTAAACTGAGTGGTAGTGTTGTTGATTATTAGGTGGGGTAGGGAGGGACTTCCAGAGTTTAGAGATTGAGTAGCTGTAGACAGCTTTTCCTGCCTCATTGTTAAATTTGGTGACGTCTAGGTAATTGTGGGTGCTAGATCTCAGGCGTCTAGTTGTAGTGTGGGGATGTATAAGATGTTGAAGAGCTGGGATTTTGTCTGAGTGGTTTAATATTTTGTGTCCTAGTGAGAGTTGATTTAATTGCAGTAATAGAGGGAGTTCTAACCAGTTAAGCTTGTTGAGAGATTCACGGTGATGTGTTTTGTAAGGTAATTCTGTGGCAAATCTAGCTATCTTATTATAGCAGGTTTCAAGTTTGCTTAGATCTGTTTTACGAAGATTTGTGAGCACAGGGGATGCATAAAGCAAGGTAGATAGCAGAAGTGTCCTGGCTATTGTTGTTTTGGATTACTTTGAGCGATAGTGTTTGTTATGGTAGAGCAGTCCAAGTTTTTTGTGAACTTTTTTTATGGTTTGGGCAATGTGCAAATCAAATCTGAGGTGGTTGTCTATTTCTACACCTAGAAGTTTGGTGTGGGTGGATGGGGCAATAAAAGTTTTGTTGTTGGAGGTGATGGCAAAGTTGTCTATTACGGATAAGGATCTATGAGCGCTAAAGAGGAGTAACTTTGTTTTAGTTTGATTAAGAATGAGCTGGTGATTGGTAAACCATGTTTCAGCTAGTTAGAAGCATTCTTGTGTTAGGGAGAGGAGGTGATCAAGTGTGGGGGCTGCACAGATTATAGTGGTGTTGTCTGAATATTGGGCAACGGAGGCTTTAGGTGTGGTGGATGGGAGTTGATTGGTGAAAAGAGTGAAGAGTAAGGGACCCGGGATGGAGCCTTGGGTGACCCCTACGGAAACAGGCAGTAGGGAGGATATTTGTTTTTGCCATTGTACTGCCTGTTGCCTACCTGACAGATAGTTCTTGAACCATGTAATAGAGAAGGTACTGAGGTTTAAGACAGAGAGTGATTGAAGAAGTTTAAGGTGGTTAACCATGTCGAATGCTTTGGATAAGTCTAAGAATGTAGCCGATACTAGAAGTCCATTATTTCTGTGATGATTGATGGTGTTAGTGAATGATGTAAGTGCAGTGGTGGTACTATGGAAGGGTCTAAAGCCATGTTGCTGGGTAGATAATTTGTTTTCTAACAGGTATTCCATCAGTTGTGAGTATATTACTCTTTTAAGGATTTTTGATAAGGGGGATAGTATAGCTATAGGCCAATAGTTATTGAATTTAAAGGAGTTACCTCCTTTATGCAGTGGTATTATATGTGATATTTTCCATAAATGGGGTACTATACATTCTGAGATGATCTATTAATAAGTATAGTAACAGGATAGGCTATGGCTTCTGCAGCTATTTGCAGATATTCAGCAGGTAGGTTATCAGCAGCCAGGGTGGTGGGTTTGAGTTTTTCAATGGTCTTGATTGATACTGAATAAAAGTTGAATCGGGTGTTGTTATCTAGTATTTCATTTGGAGTAGATACTTTTAATGAGGTGGGGTGATAAGTATTAGTTTGATTATCAGCTAGGGCTTGGATTGTTTCAGTAAAATTTGTTAAATTGGTGGGGATATTGTCTAGGTTGTTTTGTGCTTTGGGTGTGGGGGTGGATGTTTTCCCGGGTTGTAAAATGAAGTTGATTGCTGCCCAAAATTTTTGGGGGTTGGTAGCATGTTTCTTTTGGATATTTTGATAGTAGAAGATTGTGCCTTGTATAATACAGCATCACTTGTTAGAATGTGTTCTAAATGGGTCTATGTCAGAGGATTAAAAGTTCAAAAGACTGAAAATCAAAATATCTAAAACTCAAAATATCTAAAACATTTTTAATGCAGGAAGCACACCCCTGCACCCCTCATGTGTGGGGGGGTGCACCCCCACACCGCCCCTGCTAATTTTATATGACAACTTTGAGATCACATAGCAGAGGAGAAGGGGCATATTCTATTTTCAATATTCTGAGCTTTAGATATTTTGATTTTCAATCTTTTGAACTTTCACTCTTCTGAAGGAAACCCATTTTAAATTGGCAGTTTTGAACATTTTTCCAGTAAGCAATGAAACAAAATGTATGAACCAATAGTGACAAAGCTACCCATATCAGAATATTTTAACCATAAAAGGCCACTCAGCCTTCTGTAACGAATGAAGAGGTTGCTACTGCCAAACAACTTTACATTTCATGTTTCATCTTCTGCCCTTGAAGAATTAATTGCCCATGTTACATTTAAAAAAGTTGGTAAGCTGGTAATATTGCAATAGGGAATGGCTGGCAAAATGATAAGTTCATAATTACTAGTCATCTCATCCAACCCCTTAAAGTACACCTTAAGGGAAGCTAAAAGGCTTGTGTTTTGAAACTCGCATTTATTGAAATGGCATTGAAACCCACTTTCAAAGAAAATGCATCTTGCCAGTGGCAGATTAAGTTTACCTTTTTGCTGTTTTCAAACCACAGGCTCCTTGAACTGATTTTTAGGACCATGCATACATGCAGGTGTTCTTTGATGCGCCTTCCTGACTGTATTAAATTATATTCCTTGTATAATACAGCATCACTTGTTAGAATGTGTTCTAAATGGGTCTATGTCAGAGGATCAAAAGTTCAAAAGACTGAAGATCAAAATATCTAAAACTCAAAATATCTAAAACAATTTTAATGCAGGGGGCATACCCCTGCACCCCTCATGTGGGGGATGCACCCCACACCTCCCCTGCTAATTTTATATAACAACTTTGAGATCACACAATAGAGAAGGGGCATATTCTATTTTCAATATTCTGAGCTTTAGATATTTTGATTTTCAATCTTTTGAACTTTCACTCTACTGAAGGAGACCCTCTTCTGAAGAAGACCCATTTTAAATTGGCAGTTTTGAACATTTTTCCATTAAACAATGAAACAAAATGTATGAACCAATAATGACAAAGCTACCCATTTCAGAATATTTCAACCATAAAAGGCCACTCAACCTTCTGCCATTACAATCCTCCAATATCAGTTAATATGCATAGTTTCTTCTGCTGAAGTAAAAGACATCTGTAACTAATGAAAAGGTTGCTACTGCCAAACAACTTTACATTTCATGTTTTATCTACAAACTCAGTGTCTTCTGCCCTTGAAGAATTAATTGCCTGTGTTACATTAAAAAAAGTTGTTAAGCTGGTAATATTGCAATAGGGAATGGCTGACAAGATGATAAGTTCATAATTACTAGTCATATCATCCAACCCCTTAAAGTACACCACAGTATCAGGAATCCACCCCCATGATGTGTGAGTACAACCCACAGCCTTCTGCACCAAAGGCAAGTATGCTACCTGTTGTGTTACTAACACTACTGTCTAACTCTACAGCACAAACACTGACTTCCGTTTAAACAAAATGGTTGCACATTGCAAACAGACTTTGCATGAGCAGCAATAAACTTCTCTTCCATTGAAACTCATAATTCTTTGAAAATGCACTGAAACTCACAATTCCTTTTGCAGTCTAATATTTGGTGCAGATGATTCAGGCTCTTGTCTTCACTAAAACTCATAAAATCCTTGACTAGTCTGGTAGTTGGTGAAGAGGATTCAGGCTCTTGTCTCCTGTTACCAATAAAAGGCCTGAGTCTAAGTAAGTTAATTGACTAACGTACTATACTTAACAAGGGCATAAGTTAACTGACTAACCTGCCATCCTTAACTAGGGCATTTTACACACACAGCACACAAAACTTATGGAATGGCTGCAAGTTAACAAGTGGAACATGTTTACATTACATCTGCATTGGTGCTTGTGTCGTATTAAGGATGCAAGGATGGCAAGTGCACGTGCCATCTTAAAGGAAAGGAAACCAAAGAAATGTTTACATTTATTATTATTTTTTTTATTAATTAAAAAGTATGTGGAAGCCACCTGGTCAGTGTGCTCCCCAAGCCACCAGGTCTAGACAACTGCCCAGGTTGCCTAGTGCTGAATCTAGCTCTGCTTCCCACTGCATTTTTAATGAAATATGTTTTCAAATACTGATTCAGTTTTTTTTAAGAATTTTTAGGGCATTCATTTCTTCACATATACTGTTTTGTCCTACATCATTTAAACTAAACTAGTTCCAATATTGTATTCCATAGTTTCTCACAAAGTTACTTAAGGTTTCAATATAAAGTCACTGGTAAATAACCTGAGACAATGTCATTAAAGCGCAGAGGATAAATATAGGATTGATTAACTGACATTTAACAGGTTTGAAGATTACCACATTTTATAGATTTCTAACCAATGCGGATAATCATTGAAGCTCCCAGATGCAATCTTTTCTTTTTTTTTTTTTAATCGAGCGGTTTCAGCTCATTGTAAAAAGTATACATTTACTCCAGTCCAGTAAACATGAAAATCAGTAAAAGCGGGTCTATATTACCACATCAAAAGATGGGTTCCCTAAACACATCTTAATCAACATGGAAATATCAACCTGTTAAAATCTAGAACGGCCACTTCAGAGAATTTTTTCCCAGGGGAATAAAATTGCTTGGCCATGCACAAAGAAAAAAACTTTCGAACTCGACACCCCCCTAACTAAATATATACCAACTCCAAGATCGCATTACAGTGGGAAAAGGGCAAGTCCCCTATGATGGCTGAGCACTTTTTCCCCCGGGAAAAAATCCGCTAAAGCAGCCATTCATGATTTTAAAGGGTCAATATTTCCATGTCAATTACATGTCTTTTGACATGGTAATATAGACCTGTAAAAGCATATAAAGGCAGTAATTCCCTAATCAACTAACTAACAACTCTTCATAAAACTCAGGTCACATTATATGAACCTTCTAGCTCTCTCCTTATCTCATCTTGCCATCTTCTTACTTACTGCCTCTCATTTATCCTTCTTCCCTCTTCTCTTTGCATCTCTCTCTCACTCTTCTTCTCATCTCTGTTCATCTTACCTCTGTATGCCTTTCCCGCCTTTTCTCTATCTTCTCCTCATGGTATCCTTTCCTGCAACTATTCTCACTTTCTCACTTGCCTCTTCTAATGTCTTCATACTTTTCTATATAATGATATGCTGCTGCCCCTGTAGCATAAGCAATCTCAGTCATTATGGCTACATCGTATCCGTAAAGCTCTAAGCATAATTCAGTTTTTCCACCCATGTTTTGACATTGTAAACTGCTTCTTGAGCTAAATGTTGTAGCATATTCTTGCCTCTTTTTAGCATATCCTTATTTCTTTGAATATGACTTATTCATTGTGAACCTATCCACCCAGACTGCCTGAAAATGGTTAGTTGAGATCAGTGCACTACTACAATAAACAAATATAAATAAGTAAATAAATAAATAAAATATGCCCATGGAATAAATAAAAAGACCCATGCTTCCACTCTTAGATCGAATAAAATTCTGACTACTATATATAAGGCATTTATTTCTCAGATCTCTGGCAAGAGAGCTGCAATTGTGTTAATGACATTCTTTAAATTATAGCCAGAATATTTTATATTTTGCAGTATTGTATTGCACATCCATAATCAAACTAGAAGCAATGTATTAGTCTAAAATTTGTATAGCAGTGAAACTTGTACAGAATTATGAGGGATGTGATAAAAAACCCAAAAAAATGCAGCATTTTAAAACATGATGAAATATAAATGGAAGAAAGGGCAAGGGTCCGATAACTTCTTTCGACCTGTGCTAATTGCCCAGTATGGGTATGTCAATTAGTGTAATGGAGACAAATTCCAATTTACATACATGTTAAAGACATGCTAAGAAACACCTCAGTAGGGGCTCATTATCGTGTGCACTATCAGACCATACCACACACACACACACACAAACACACGCACACACACACACACACACACACACACACACACACACACACACACACACACACACACACACACACTTACATTCATTCAGCTTCATTTAGTGAGACAACTCTCTGTGTTAAGGTCCCAGCAGGGGGAAATGTCAGCAGCATAGCACTCTGTAAAGCAAAATGATTTACCCTGACGTGACAACCTGCTGAAATAAAGTTTCCACATTGAAGTCAGCCTTTATGAATCCCAGGGATACTCTTTCAACAAGATTTTAGAGAAAGACATATAAAAGTTAAATGCAACTGTTTGAATCCAAGCATTACATGAAATGAGCCTCAGAATATGGTTAGCAAAGTGACAAATTAGGGAAGAGGCCACCAAGAATTAATGTGGGATCTCTGACATACTGAAAGGAAACAATGACCAAGTCTCTAAAAGTATCAAAAGTGGAAACGGGGAGGGAAAATTCTAGATAGTCATAATGTTAAGATAAATGAAAATAAAACCTTTAGAGAAGGTAAGCAGTAAAATATATTTTCTGTTAGAAAGAGATCTGTATAACTATTTAAGACCTTCATAATTTTTGCCAAAATATACACATACTCAAATTTATCAATGCAGGCAAAATGGCTTATACAGACAATATTTTTCTATTAACAAGATATTTCAGTTACATTGTTCTCATACTCCAGTAGGAAAGTAAATCAGGTATAAGACTTGATAACAAGGTGTGATGAGCCCTCTTTACCCCGGGGCATTAACTAAGGAATCTCAATCCTCACCACTGTCTCCGATAAGATAATGTCACTAAAAGCAGGGATAGAAAGACACAATTTTACCTAAGGGTACATTGACAAGATGTTCTAAACCTGGGACTGTACTATATGGTTTATTCCGGGTCCCCAAATGAGTTGCCACACTAAACACTGCAGAGCACTGTGCCCCAATTCTACGTTTCTGACACACTCACTCTTAAATGACTAATCTTCACACATACACACACTCTTGGGAAAGACTGATACAGATTTACCTGCTGTGTTTCTTTGCCCAAATTACAAGGTAGTGGCTGCCACCAGTCAAATTCCACAATACCCCTCATAAGGGTGTTCAATTATATTGGGTAAAATAGATATTGAAACAAATGGTAGCATCTATCTCAAGCAGCAAGGCTTTTTGGAGTGGCCCTGGTATAAGGTTTGAGGTAAATGTATCCACTATTAAGTTGGCTATGTGTTCTGGAGATAAATATGCATTGTTATGTATTAGATTAGTGCATTGCTTTTAAAGTTTCTGACACAGATGAAAAAGACTTTGTGGTTGTTATTCACACAGGTAACAATTTCAGCTTCATACTCACCTTTGGAAGAATTGAGTTTGCTTCTCAGTTCTTTGTTAATCTTTTTGAAAGTACTTTTAGAAATTGCAGTATTACGTTTATTCTTCTGGATAGACAATATAATTCTTCCTCTTTCTACCTTGCTTGTTTATACTAGGGTTCCACCATATGGGTTTATTTCTGAACTTGGCATAATATTTATACCTCATGGGGACTGATGCATCAATGCATGTTTTTAGGTGAACATAGAAACTGCCCATGAACTCAGCAGTGTATGAGACAAGGTGAGCTAGGGGAGGGGGAGTTTACATTTCAACAGGTCATCAACTAGTTGCAATAGATGCACTTTAAAATATTCTCTAGAAACAAAAGGGTTTGATGGTAATTCTGATTTAATCCCTTTAGTGAATATTACTGAACAATATTTGGATATGACCAGTAATGGGGCAACTACAGGTGTAGAGCATAATGGGTTTGCATTGGTGCACATTAGATCCAGTAGTTTTGAACCCACAGTTGGGAAGTGAACTAGTTAGTCTAAAGAGTTGGCAATTATTACAGCTAGGATGTTTTGTGCATACTTATTTGTGGTGCTGTAAATTTCCCAGTTAATTTGATAACATTCAGTCTGATGTGAAATCTTGTAAGAAATAATATAGAAGACCAACAGTAACTGAAAATAAGCCCAATTGGAAAGCCTGTATTAAGGAAGAAATTAGGAAAACTCAAGTGCAATATAAGAAGAAAAGAGAATCAAATAATACCGAAAAGCTAACTCGCTTAAAAACAGAAATGAAATGTCTAGCCAATGAAATTATATCAGTAAGAAAAAAAATATATAAGAAAATCTGTGAGGATGCCACTATAAAAAAAGAAAAACAGCACTAATTGTGTGGAAGAACAAGCATAACATGCCCAATTTAATGAAAGAAATTAGTAGAAGCCTGATATGTGTGCATGTGTGTATATGTGTATATTATATATATGTATATGCAGTTCCCCTTCACAAAGTCGAACATTCAGAAACTCGAAATGCATATGGCCGACACCATATGCTCGAATTTCTGAAGCTCGACTTTGTGAAACAGAACAAAAAAAAAGTAACACAGAAAAGTGTTTCTGCAGAGGGGCAAGCCCCCCTGCAACTCCCACAACCCCGCTACTTATTTATTCCAACTCCGAGATCGCACTACAGCGCAGAAAGGGAAATCTCCTGTTCTGCGCTGTATGCCATTCCCCATTCACACAGTCAAGCTTCTACAATTTCGAGCATATGCATTTTAGAAACACTAGCAGCTACTATGTGTCTAAGAAGTGGGTCCATATAATTTTTTATGAATGTTTGGGATCCCAAAAATGGACAGAATAGTTGGTTTATCTGTCCATAAATAATAATATGTGTCTAAATCAATCATTCCTTCCAAAAGTAGATCCTTTAGCATATAATCAATTTCAGATATCCAATACTGATTTCTTTTTTCAAAATTCTAGAGTATTTGGTCTCATCACTTAATATTTCCATAATTTTAGCTAAATATGCTGTTGTCCATAATAATTATCCCTCCCCCTTTATCTGGTCTCATAATCCTTAAATTCTTATCCCTATAAAGTTTTTCCAATAATTTCTTTTCTTCTAGGGGGGAGGTTAGATTAACTTTTATACTCTGTATAGCTTCCCTTAATTCTCCTTTGACCACCATTTCAAAGTTTCTCAGTTGTGAGTGCACAGGTGGATTTTATGTACTATTCTTTTTAAGGGTTCTCTCCTGCCCATACTCTCCCTCTCCTTCAGGGAACATCAGCTCTAAATGCTTTTTCCTTATAAATAATTTAAGATCTATTAATATTTTGATAATGTCGCTTTTCTTACTAGGAACAAAGTTGAACCCTTTCATAAATAAATTAAATAGGTTCTATTAATTTCTATATCACTATAATTAAATATATTAACATTTTTATATTGAAACATATATCCTTTCTGTTGAATTTGTTCTCTTTCTATGTTCAACCTGGTTACCTGCTCTGTTTCACCCTTGCTCACTTGCTTCCTACATTTTATCTCCTTTCTCCTTGTCCCCTTCCCCTGTTGTAGCTATAATATGTTGCCGGTTGTTTTTTATCTTTTCCAGCTTCCTTAAGGATGGAAAATCAAAAGGGTCATTAATGTAAAAATTATCGTAACCTTTATCCTGTCTTCTTTCCAGTGTGTACTGCTCCCCTCTAAAATGTCCATCTCCTCTTGTGGCAGCATTATTCTCTTGGTGGGTTGGTATATATAAATGTTTAAAATTATTATATTTATTATAAAAATGTCTAGGTCTTGGGTACCTTTTATTTTATTCATATTCTATTCTATCTCTTTCCAGTTTTTTTTTTTTACTTTTTCTTCTCACCAAATATGCATATTTTTCATCTGTTTTTTTTTCTCTTATATTATAATATTGTTGCTGTTCATCTTCCGCTGTAAATAACAGATCATTAATAACCTTGTTATTAATCACTTCTATTTGCTTAAACATTAACACAATTTCTTTCTCATTTTGGCTTATAATTGCTTTCATAATTTCAAAGCCACAATTGTCAACAATTCTAAGCAACTACTTAAGAAAATCCAATCCTTCTACAACATTGTTCAGGCATTTATAAACCCTCAGACCTTTCGGTACGATGCCTCTTGGAATACAGTCTTTTAAATAACTATTATCTAAATTAAGTGATTTGTATTTCAGTATAACTTATGTAAATGTCTAACATTCATTTTATGTGTCAATAAAAGTATCATCCATAACTGGTTGCCAAGCTTGTGTAAATAAAAATTTATCTGAGAGCTAAACTCCCAATTCAGTACTGCTATTGCCCCTCTGTATAGCGTTAGAGTGGCTAAATAAGTCATCTTTTCTATTTAATCATTGTTCTTTTGGTAGGGCTCCCTCCATTCTTTTTCTTTCCATCGTAGTCTCATTCTGATGGTCTAATTGAATGTAAAAGATGTTCGGTAATCCAGTGCATCCAGAAAATAATGGCCCCCTGTTTACTGAAGGCATGACATTGCCCTTAGTCTCTGAGTTAACTTGCGATTCACGTGTCTGCACTTGGTAGCTCTCCTGTGACATCATTTCCTGGTTACCAGGAATTGTATCCCTAGGTATACACAAAGTCTGTATAACAAATATATTAGAAACATTGACTAAATAGGTACATAATATAGTATAACATTCTTAAGCAAGTTTTATAAAATGTGTAAATATTTATATATGTATATATATATATATATATATATATATATATATATATATATATATTTTTTTTTTTTAATAAGCATGATGGTATTGGTGACTGGCTTGACTATATAAATATAATATGAACATTAACTCAGTATCTGAAAGAGTCCTAAGTCAAGGATGAAAACACGTACACTGTTAAGCTTTTATGTCTGTGTGTGCTGATTTGCATTAAAGTTTGTTTTTTATATCTTTACTCGCCTGTCACCTCTACAATGCTAAGTGTTTGTTCATAAAAATTCTCCCCAAATTTGAAAAGCACATAATATTATCTGTGGTTGAAGTAAGCATCCTTACAAATTGATCGAGCTGAATGTGCAAGTGCATGATATCAGACAGATGCCCCTCTATACATACATACAGATATTTCAAGCACGGGCATTAATACCCTTCTAGCTTGCCAATATACCAAAACAGTTATTAACATAATAGGTGTCCAGACTCCAGTCTGTTCTTAAAATACCTAACCTAGTGCTTGCTTTAATGTAATTTGGCAGTCTATTCTATGCATCAGCTGCTCTCGCAGACAGCTATTCACTATACCTCTCATTCCTGTAGAATCTTCTGCATGGGTTGTCTGATGATTCTCTTCCACTTTTTGATAACCACAGACATTCCCAGAGGTATTCATTTTTAAATGCCCTGTATACCTGATTAGGTATCTCATCTGTACAGGTTCACATACTTTAGTCTTTCATAATAACTTCAATTTTCACATCCATGTATACCCTTGGCATATTTCCAATGTACTCTTTCCAGTTTACGCATGCTTGTTTTCTTTATTGTTATTCCATACTCAAGTTTGGATCTTATGTAACTAACAAACAATTACTTCATCATTTCTGATTTTCTAGACTTTAAAAATCATTTTATATAACCTATAGTTCTAGAACTATCGTTAACCAATTGGTCTATATGATTAGACAAACTAAAAGCTGGATCTACCCATATACCCAGGTCTTTAAATGAATATACAGCTTCAATCACTGTGTGCTGTATTAAATATCTGCCTTTGAATTTATGTCTCCCTAACCTCATATGCTTAGTTTTTGATGTTTTTATCAGCATATTATTCTCCTGTGCCAAAGTGGTCAATTTAGTCAAGTTCTTTTGCAGACATCCCCTATCTGTAACACATGTAAAAAGTTTACCCAATTTAAAGTGAACTGCTTTCAGACTGTAGAACACCTCACCTCAGATGAAAAAGATAAATCTGAAAGATACAATCTGAACAAGTATGGGCCTAGGTCAAAGCTCTGTGGGACGCCCTGACTGTAACCTTGAATTTCACCAGTCCAATTGCTGTATGGTACTTGAAATGTGCTATTTGTAAGCCATGCAGCTATCCATCATGTCAACAGTGCATCAATACCTAGTTCTTATAATTTATTGATCAATGTTTTGTGTATGATCCCATCAAATACTTAAGTTAAATCTATATAAATTACATCACAGCACCATTTTTCATTCATTGCTGTTATTATATTGTTATAGAACATCATGTTACAGGTGGTAACAGATCTATTTTCAACATATGCATGCTGATATATGGTTTCAAGTCTCAACATGTCCAGTTCTGACAATAACTTATCCAATATTACCTTCTCCATTATTTTCCACAACATGAAAGTTGACTTAAGGGTTTGTATGACTCTGGGTTGTCCTACTCCCCTTTCCCTTAAAGACAGGTTTAATAAGTGCATATTTCCAATCTTGAGGAATCTAACCATATTTATACAGTCTAATAACAGATATAATAGTATTGTAAGTTCTCGATGAAGTGTTCTGAGGTCATTATTACCAATTCTGTGCTTTGTTTGGATCCAGTTTGCATTTTTTTTTTAATATAATCCAATCTGATTTCAGTATCTGAGGTTATTAGGACAATTTATCAGCCCATTTGTGGTACCAAACTATTTTGAATAAGATTTTGTAAATATATCTATGATCTGTTGGGTCTGAGAATACATTTTAGAATTTATACACAGTGTATCAGTCTGTATGTCTTTATTCCTTCCACCTCTAATGTATCTATAAGATGATTTTCTATTATGCTCAATATCTTTATAGAATTTTTTCTTTTGATTTGATTTTCCTTGATTTTGTCTCATAATAAGCTTAATTTGTTTGTCCAGTTTGTTTATTTTAGTTTTCAAAGTTGTAGTTCAACCTCTTTCTTTTCATATTTTTTGTTTCTCACCTTAAGTGTCTTGTTCTTATGGCTATATATACTCCTGATATTCTGTGCCCAGATCCTGATACTAAACTTTTTTTTTTATTTTTTTTTTGTATTCAAACAATTTCTCTTTCAAAACTTTCCATTTTCCTTCTGCAGTTCTTCCACTTAATGCATCACTCCAATTAGTTTTACATAGTGACTGATTTGCATTCATATAATCTGTTATTAATCTTTTGTGCATTGGCTTAGATTTCAGTTTGGCAGACCTATCTTGCAACAGATTAACCTTAATAAACCCATGATCACTGCACATCAATGGTGGTAAAGCTTGAGTTGAAGTAACAGTAAGTTCTTCAGGAACACAAATAATGTCTACTACGTTCTGTTCCCTGGTAGTTTTTTTTTTAAAGTCTGAAACAATTATTACTCCTGAACATACATTGTGAATAATTTCCTTACTAATGTTGTTGAATCAATATTATTCTATATCCCCAACATAACCACCAAAGGTTTTGGCATTAAAAGTAAACACATTAATTAATTTAAAATACAAGAGAACTGCACAGACTTTACCCTCTACTGGTGCACAGAACAAAACCAGAAAAAGCCATAAAAGATTCTGACGCACTTTAGAATGGCAAAACAAATAAGTGTAAGAGTTTGGGTGACATCAACCTGCAAATATTTTTAAATATCTATACAGTATTCCATATATTGTTCTATATATTTTAATTATCATACTCCATATCAGAAAGATGAGGAAAAATATAAATCCATCCATATATACATACAAGTGTGTTTGCAAGTCTCTCTCTCTCTCTCTCTATATATATATATATATATATATATATATATTATATATATATAAACACACACACACATACACACACACACACACACACACACACACACACACACACACAAATCCCACACAAACAAACAGAGCAAAAGAGTAAGGGCAAAAATACAAATGCATTGTATTGTAATAGACCAAGGTTTGCTGGAGATGAAGAGATAGGCCTGAACAGATTAGGTGAAGTTGCTGCTACCTGAAAACAAGATGGCTGAAGAAAGGCCTAAAGGAAAATTACCTCAAAAAGAGATTGTTAGAGCATGGAATATACTGATTGAGACAGTAAGGTAGTATTTATCAACAGACTGGGTTCAATGTTGACAGTGAAAGAAGAAAGAAATGCTACAACTAGGAAGGGGAGGAGGAATTGCTTAAAGGATAGCAGAAACATAACATTATATCATTTTCTTTTCTCAAATATCAATATGCAAATGACATATAAGCAACATGTTGCAGCAAACAAAAACAGCAACAAGTTTAACTTTCAATGCCAATTAATTCAGAAATAAGCAAATATGGCACATAATTGAGAAATAATTAAAAAAATATTTAAAAATGTACAGGAAAGGATAAAACCATAATCTAAAATGCATGTTCAAAACATTCATCAGACAAACATATGCAAGAGAGTGAGATAAAATGAAGAAATACAGACACAGCAGGAAAATCAGTCTATCATTCTATATCTGACTTTTGCAATAAGTATAAACATATTATTTATGTCATGGAAAACCAGAAAGAAGAAGAAGATGCTTTCCAATTTTCAAAATTTTACTTTTATAACTGTTTTGACTAGAACAACTTTAGCCAGTGATTTTCATCATTTTTGACTAGCCAGCCAAGCAAACAGAACTACTTGAGTCAATGGTCTTGTGTTCTTATAACATTTTTAATAATATTTAGCAACCATTGTAACTTGCCATCACTTTTATATTTGAATAAAGTACCAGCTACAATGAGCTAATGCTGCAGAATGAAAGTCACAATGTCAACAAATAAAAAAGGGATTCTTTCCAACTCTTCATACTAGAGACACACATGTATACATACTATACAATATTTTGAACTCAATTGATATTAGTGCCTTTTGATGAAAAATAATAAAATTCCAGTGATCATCCTCTATATTTATTTCAAAATATTTAATGTGTTTAAATTTACTTTGCATTATGACCTTGCCTGTAAGGATATATTTATCTTATAGACTTTAGTAAATATTTTTTTATAGTTCATAGTTTAGGATGTGGGCTTATGGCCTAATGGCAGTCCATAAGTGCGATACTTGTTATCCTATATTAAACACATGAAGCAAATAATCTAACAAAAAGATGTCACAGGATACCTTCTCTTTGAAAAGAGCCAGACACCAGGCAGAGTAAGGTTATAAGCACTTCTGTTCCCTTTATTCACACTCAATACAAACGGAACTTCATCAGATACAAAACCTTACACACTTCCCCCTTTCTTATATACAATTCAATTGCTTAATCACAATCAATTAACTTAAATGAATTAATTAGTTAAATGTGCTCTCAAGTTAAAAACACATTAATATGTTCTTTTAAAAATATGTTACTATGTATAATACATAAATAATTCTCCTATAAAAACACACATATATAATAAACATTTCATCTGTTAAAAAAAAAAATATATATAATATATATATATATATATATATATGTTCAACCACTTAAACCATTTTCATCTAATCTCATCTGCCTTTAAATGAAGCAAACTCCTTAGAAAAATCCTGTCATTAATACCAGGAAAAACTGTAGCATTCAACAATACCTGCCAGTGTGTTTCCCTGTATTCTAAAAAACAGGGCCAATTACCCCCCTCCTGTCTACCTACCTTTTCCAATACACAGAAAAGGATTTTTTTTAAATCCTTACAATTTATGCTATGTCTAAATAAGGCATTTGTTTTATCTTGTCTCCTAATTGCATGAATGTGTTGGTAAATTCGCTTTTTTAACTTCTTTTCTGTTTTTCTATATAATATGCACTGCATGACTGGCACAAGGCCACATAGACAACTCCTTTTGTATTACAATTATAGTTCCCTGTCACTGGAATTATTCTATTGTGACCCTCTATCACTATATTCCTACATTCATAGATATACCTACATTCCCTGCAGCCATTGCACTTCCTCATATTACCTAATGGAATCCTATCTTTGTCTTTCTTCCTTTCAAATAAGTACTTAATATTGGGTCCTCTTCTGAAAACTATTTTTGGTTTATTACTCAGTTTTTCAGTTAATCCATATGCCCTAAAAACACAATTCCAGTTCTTTTCCACCATTTTACAGACCTCCACACTATCCTCATTATATGTTAGCACACAGCAAGTAGTTGCCTCTTCTGTCTTCTTAACATTCAACAAACTCTCAGGTTTCTTCAATAATGGGGGATAAAAATCTTCTCTCCTGCTTGTTACATAACTCTCCTGTCCCTCTAGGACACTAGTTGGGTAACCCCTTATTACCAGCATAGTCTTTAACTCTACCATTTGATCTTTAAACCTGTTGTCATCTGTCGTTAGTCTTGATATTCTAATCATTTGGCCCTTTACCAAATTTCTTTTTTGCCAAAAGGGGTAGTCACTCTCAAAGTGCAGATAACTATTCGAATGGGTGGGCTTCCTATATATACATGATTCATAACATCCATCCCTTCTATTTTTATATAGGTGGATGTCCAGATAATTAACTGCTTCATTCTCAATTTTACTAGTAAAATTCAAAAAATCAGTAGTGGCATTGATATAGTTCAAAAAATCATCTGCCTCATCAAATGCACCTTTCCATAATATTAGAATATCGTCCAAAAATCTATAATATCTAAAGATATTTTTCCTAAACGTTGAATTTAACACAAATTTGGTTTCCCAATACCAAAGAATAATATTAGCAACTATAGGAGCTACTGCTGCACCCATTGCTACACCTCGGGTTTGCTTGAAATATTTCCCCTGAAACTACACAAAATTATTTTTCAGAACCAGTTCCATGAGGGTAGCTAAGACATACACTGTATCGCTTGAAAATCTGGTTCCTTCCCTTAGTGCTTCCTGAAAATATTCCATTCCTTCTTCATGTGGGATACAAAGAAAAAGGCCCTTAATATCAATAATCAAGAAAATAACTTCTTCCTTGAACTCATTCTTTGCCATACACTGTAATAAATGCCAAGACTCCTTCAAGACATGTTTTTTATCCTCAAAAAATCCTTTTAAATGGAAATCTAGCATTTTGCTAAAGGTTCTGTTGTACTCCCACCTCCTGCAACTATGGGTCTCATTGGTGGATCCCCTAATGATTTATGAATTTTGGGAATCCCAAAGAAGGCTGGGGTTACAGATTTGTTCACCTTTAAGTATCTCACCTCATCTTCACTAAAGGTATATTCCTAGAAGAGTTCTTCCAAAATCATGTCTAATCTAGCATTAAAGATGTTAACCTCATTCAGTGATGCTGCACTAAAGTAGGAACTGTCATTCAAATATTTCATCATTCTAGTGGTGTAGTGATAATGTTCCATTACAACTACCCCTCCCCCTTATCGGGCTTCATGATTCTTACTTCTTGGTTCCTCATTAACTCTGTTAATGCCTGTTGGTCGTCTTTTGTTAAATTTTGGTTAATCCGTCTAGTCTTATTTCCTACTAAATTCCTGTACTCTATTTCATTCAATCTTTCAAAAAGGGCCACTGGTGGTAGTAGGGGGGGGGGGGTTATAAGTACTTTTTCTTTTTAAAGTTACTCTGGTTGCATCACTCTCCTTCCCATTCTGCATTACCAACTTTAAATGTATGGTCCTTGCAAACATTTTTAAATCTAAAATGGTATTAACCATATAATTCTGTTTCTTAGGGATAAAACTAAACCCTTTTACAAATGGTTCTGCATGGCTGTTATTTAATATGATTCCACTGTAGTTATCTTAAGGCACTTGTATTCCAGAATACAACCATTTCCATTTTCATTGTTGTCATTACTGTTCCCTGTATTATTACTATTGTAATTATACATAGCTTCAGCAGGGACATTGTTAAACTCAAAATCATGCTGCAAAAATATATAATTTCCTTCACTGGTTATGTTAAATACATCTAGATTTTGTTTGTTCCCCAAAAATTCATCACAGCATGTCTCATGTGTAATCTCAACACAATGCTTTTTCATATTTACATCAAAATCATTATACAGTTCCTTAAGACATGCTTCATTAGATAAATCATTGCATTCTACAGCATACTGTAACAATGAGGCCTTATTGCTAAAACTTTAATTCATAGTATTCAGTCCATTTCCAATGTCCCAGGTATCAGCAACATTCTCTTGAAACAGGATAGTACAAGGAAAGTCAGTATAACACTCAGTGCTGTCATATCCACCAAACACAGGTGACCATTCATTTGTTTAACTGTGGATTCTTGTATAATCGATCTTCCCCACACATTTATCACCAACAGTCTTATGCATCACTTCCGTACTAAAACAGTTAGAAAAATACTTCAAGTTGTCATTAACAACAAACTGAGATGGTCTTACCATTGGTAGAATGGTTGTGGTGGTGGTGGTGGTCTCCCCTTCCTTCTGTTTTTACCCCCTTGTTGCACACGATAGTCTCTCCAATACTGTTTTTTGTTGTTGTTTCTGGGTGTCCAGGAACCATTCTTGCGTTTCAGCCGTGCAGACCTTCTTGGCAATGGTCAAAAATCCTGCTCTAAACCAGTCCCTTGCTCACCAAACACCTCCGGTTCATCAACCTCATCTCCTGGCAAAATTTCCACAACTTCTTCATCTGTTTCTACAAATGAAACTCTTGGTCGACCACCTGCACCTGGAATCGGGTACGCCCTCTTCTGCTCAGATTCTTCCTGGTCTCTTTTCAGCTTCTTCTCTTTTTTCTTTTTAATGTTATTTTTGTGCTGCTGAACCCTCAGGAAGATGGTGGAATAAACCCCTTTGTTTGTCTCAAAGAGGCTATCAGCAGTTATTTCTCTTTGTAATGTCACAATTCATCTTTCAAACTGCACATTATTCTAGCATTGTCTTTAATTAGTAACCGCATAAAGTCAATGCCTGTCCGGTCAAACAGTTCTAAAAGTTCCCGGTGTAGAACTAAACCACTCTGAATGTTATTAGGGAACTTTCTTAGCCCCTTCGATACTCTTCCCAGGCATATACAGTCTTCGAAAATCATGTTGTCAAGCTGTAATCCCCTGAATTTTTTCAGAGTTTTTTCCAATTTATAAATTTTATGTTTATAATTGGAAACAGGATCATCACCTTCTCTTGGCTGGCCCCTGAATCCGTCCCATGATGGTATCGGTTCCCTGTTCAGCCAGGAGAGGAATTCTCCATCACCCATTGCTTGCAAGCCTTTTCCATTCACTTCACCTACTCCAGTGGCATTCACATCTCTCAGTACCGCCTCCGAGTAGGATATTCTAGATTCCTGCAACTCACCAGGAGACTTTTCAGCAGCAATACAGTTACTAGCATTCATTTCTGTAGCAGTATGAATTTCTTTTGCTCTACTAGAAAATATTAAATCAACTTTAGTATTAATTTGGGAAATTAAAGCCAAAAGCTGTATAAGGCTTACACTGTCATCATTATTAATATTGTTCACAGACTTATCCATTGCCAGGAACTTGTCAGTAAACACTGGTCTCTAATTCACAAAAAATACTTGCTTGTAGTTTCTCTCTTCAGAGCCAACTTCTAAAAAAGTATCAAAGTCTAAAATTCACAAAAAACACTTGATTGTAGTTTCTCTCTTCAGAGCCAGCTTCCCAAAAAGTGTCAAGGTCTATGATTCACAAAAAATACTTGCTTATAGTTTTACTCTTCAGGGCCAGCTTCCCAGAAGGTGTCAAAGTTTGTGCTTTCTCTCTCTTCAGAGACAGCTTCCAAAAAAGTGTCAATCCTTGATCAAGTATCCTGTGTACCAATGCACACCAATATCACAACAGTAAAACACATGAAGCAAATAATCCAACAAAAGATGTCACAGGATACCTTCTCCTTGAAAAGGACCAGACACCAGGCAGAGTAAGGTTATAAGCACTTTCGTTCCCTTTATTCACACTCAATGCAAACGGAACTTCATCAGATATAAAACCTTACACACTTCCCACCTTTAGCAAAAATGCTAGATTTCCATTTAAAATGATTTTTGAGGATAAAAAACATGTCTTGAAGGACTCTTGGCATTTATTACAGTATATGGCAAGGAATGAGTTCAAGGAAGAAGTTATTTTCTTGATTATTGATATTGAGGACCTTTTTCTTTGTATCCCACATGAAGAAGGAATGGAATATTTTCTGGAAGCACTAAGGGAAGGAACCAGATTTTCAAGCGATACAGTGTATGTCTTAGCTACCCTCATGGAACTGGTTCTGAAAAATAATTTTGTGTGGTTTCAGGGGAAATATTTCAAGCAAACCTGAGGTGTAGCAATGGGTGCAGCAGTAGCCCCTATATTTGCTAATATTGTTCTTTGGTATTGGGAAACCAAATTTGTGTTAAATTCAACGTTTAGGAAAAATATCTTTAGATATTATAGATTTTTGGACGATATTCTAATATTATGGAAAGGTGGGTTTGATGAGGCAGATGATTTTTAGAACTATATCAATGCCACTACTGATGTTTTGAATTTTACTAGTAAAATTGAGAAAGAAGCAGTTAATTATCTGGACATCACTTATATAAAAATAGAAGGGATGGATGTTATGAATCATGTACATATAGGAAGCCCACCCATTCGAATAGTTATCTGCACTTTGAGAGTGACCACCCCTTTTGGCAAAAAAGAAATTTGGTAAAGGGCCAAATGATTAGAATATCAAGACTAATGACAGATGACAACAGGTTTAAAGATCAAATGGTAGAGTTAAAGACTATGCTGGCAATAAGGGGTTACCCAACTAGTGTCCTAGAGGGACAGGAGAGTTATGTAACAAACAGGAGAGAAGATTTTTATCCCCCATTATTGAAGAAACCTGAGAGTTTGAAAAAAACAAAATTGCAACTACGCTGCTAAATGGTTCTCCTGCCAAACGCAAAATGAAATGAATAAAACCAAACAGGAGTTCCAGCCATGATGATCAATGAGGAAACAGTGGTAAATTCCAAAGTAAGACCAAAAACTTTTATTTCACCAAAAGAAAGGATAAGCGCTTTCGCGTGGGACACCCCACGCTTCTTCAGACAACATTATGCAACACATAACTTCCTTAAGTATAAAAATATGCGGGAAAAAAGCTTTTAGATAACAATTAATTAAACAATTAAATAATTTAGCCTGAATCTATTATAAAAGGCACAATATAAAATTCACTAAAAACGCTGCAGTATCAACAATATGTTCTTCCAATGTGTTACTTAGCACAATCAATTATCTAAAGAATATATACATTATAATAACATAGATACCTTACTAAATCAGCTAAGTCTCACGTAAATAATCTTGCCATAAATTTAATACATTAATGTTGTTTATTTAATGTCTATGTTTTCAAATTATGAACATTTATAAAATATGTAAGCTATGATTAAAATCAATAGGCTCAACAATTTTATATTATATTATGATAAATAAATATTAAGCATCCTAGTGCATTAATAAAAAATCAATGAATAATCATTGCAAGACTCTAACTGAAACAGAAAAACAGAAAAGAAGTTAAAAAAGCGAATTTACCAACACATTTATGCAATTAGGAGACAAGATAAAACAAATGCCTTATTTAGACATAGCATAAATTGTAAGGATTTAAAAAAATTTGTCTTCTGTGTATTGGAAAAGGTAGGTAGACAGGAGGGGGGGTAATTGGCCCTTTTTTTTAGAATACAGGGAAACACACTGGCAGGTGTTGTTGAATGCTACAGTTTTTCCATATATTCTCTAACAAAAAAGGCTCCTTCATGGCCCAGTAGGCTAGGCAGAGAACTCTTCTAAAGAGGTGGCAGGACACAAACTATAGTATACTTGCTATAGCATGTCTGGTAAGGCAATCTCAGTCAGTCAGTTGTTATTTGCTTGTTTGTTTATTTGTTTGTTTGTCTGAAACCTCTGCATTCTCTTTTATTTAATTCTAGAATTTTTTTTAAAGTTTTGTTGATTTTAAATAAAGCAAATATATAAACAATTACAAAGGCTTTAACAGGAAATTAATGACAGGATTTTTCTAAGGAGGTTGCTTCATTTAAAGGCAGATGAGATTAGATGAAAATGGTTTAAGTGGTTGAACATAGAAGCAATTAAGTTAGTATAAATATATATATATATATATATATATTTTTTTTTTTTTAACAGATGAAATGTTTATTATATATGTGTGTTTTTATAGGATAATTATTTATGTATTATACATAGTAACATATTTTTAAAAGAACATATTAATGTGCTTTTAACTTGAGAGCACATATAACTAATTAATTCATTTAAGTTAATTGATTGTGATTAAGCAATTGAATTGTATATAAAAAGGGGGGAAGTGTGTAAGGTTTTGTATCTGATGAAGTTCCGTTTGTATTGAGTGTGAATAAAGGGAACAAATGCACTTATAACCTTACTCTGCCTGGTGTCTGGTTCTTTTCAAGGAGAAGGTATCCTGTGACATCTTTTTGTTATCCTATATTAAAATAAATTTCAAGCAGCCACATTCATCAAGGTGCCACGTGTGTGTTGATGAAGTTATTTTGCTCAATTATCAGGGCTATTCTGCTAAAGAATATTAAGAGATGAACATTTTCCACCTGTTTGGCACATTAACCCTTAAAATCAGTCTATAGCCAAGTTTTTGCCATATCTGGCATACTATATCCATATATTCTCTAGCAAAAAAGGCTCCTTCATGGCCCAGTAGGCTAGGCAGAGAACTCTTCTAAAGAGGTGGCAGGACACAAACTATAGTATATTTGCTATAGCATGTCTGGTAAGGCAATCTCCGTCAGTCAGTTGTTATTTGCTTGTTTGTTTATTTGTTTGTTTGTCTGAAACCTCTGCATTCTCTTTTATTTAATTCTAGATTTTTTTTAAACAGTTTTGTTGATTTTAAATAAAGCAAATATATAAACAATTACAAAGGCTTTAACAGGAAAATTGCATTTCAGAGGTGTTAACATAAAAAACTCATATAACAATATATAACAAATAACAAAATAAAATTACTAAAACTATATACAAAGACATCCAATAGTATTTATGATAGTGATGGAGTTTTAACTATTTCATATATGTATCACATGGAGAAGATGAAGTTTAGGCTATACAGTATAATTATTAATCTCTTTTTAACAAATTCTATAAGTTAACCCACAGATGATAAGTATAGGTCTTTCTAGTTGTTCTAGATGTTATAGTTGCAAGTTGTAAATGGCAAACTAGAGTTAATGTATTCTTGAAATCATTGAAAGAAGGAGGGGATTCAGATATCCAATTTCTTGTAATAATCTTTCTGGCCACAGCAAGTATTGCCCAGAGTAAAGGGTATTTAACCTTCTTAACACAGTATGATATGGGTGTATTGAAAAGAACTAGAGACTTGGTAAGCGTAAAATTGTCTGTGAATAGTGGTTCTAGTAGATCATTAATACTTTTCTTTTATATCTGATTTACATTTGTTGCATAAGTTCTGGTTTCCATTAATTTTGTTCATTAATTGAGCAGTGTAAAAGGATCTATATATAAATCTCCAAGAGTATAATTTCCATTTCAGTGAAAGAGTTGTTTTCCCTGCAGATTCTAATATATTTATTTTATCTTGATTACATGGAAACGCATTATTGGAAGTGTAGAAGTAATTCCAAAAACTGTCTGAACAACAATATGTTTCTTCTCTAATACGTCTGTATATAAGTGGTAATTTGCCTGAATAAGTTTGTTTGTGTTGGAAAATTGACTGAAAAAAAATAGTAGTGTGCTAGTATCATGCTTGATTGTTGGAGTGATCAGGTCTATCTTATTGTGCAAAAACAATCTAAGGGATTGTATATCAAGCCATAAGGATTTGTCTAACTGAAATTCATTTGTTATCTGATTTACCTCTTTAACCGTTCCATCTGAGATTAGTTGAAACCAAAACATCAGATCTTTTTGCTTAAATAAAGTCATTTTGTTTAACTCTGAGGCTAGCAAACTTTCTTGGGTAAAAGCAATGTGGAAAACTAGAAATAAACATTCTTTATATCTGGAGTGTTTATATATAAAATTTCTAAAGTTTGTTAGTATATTGTGTATATAGTTATATGAGTGCTTAGGTGTTATATGTGTAGTGAAGTAGTCTTTTAGTATCCATAACATTGGATTGTTTATTAATTCTAACTTATAACTTTGGGGTCTCGTTATTAGTTGCATAGCTGTAGATTCCCAATAGATTTTCCATTTGGCCAGATATGAAGTATCTAAAAGTTGTACAATAGATCTAATAATGGAGATGTTAGAATAGAAGTTCAAATCTGGAAAAGCTATTCCTCCTTTGTTCCAACTACTAAGATGTTGACTAAGAGGTAAATTCTGGAATTTTTAATACTAAAAACCCTATCAATAAAAATCTTAACAGTTTTTGCAGACATGCACTCTCTTTTATGGCACATTTAAGCCACTGTTATTGTTACAATGTATATTCCAGGTCTACTCATAGTATTCTTAACTGTAGGAACTAGATATACAATCAACAGAAAATCAGAATAAATGAGATTTGCTATTTAGGGAGGGTAAAGCAAACTAAGGAAAGTGATTGCTCAGCCTATAAAGTCCAAGCTGAGATATAAACTAAATAGAAAAACTCAGATATCAAGCAACTTTGTGCAAAACAAAGGAAAATGCAAGAACAGGATGGTATCATGGCTGGAAAGGCTGAGTTCAAAGTCATCAATAAAGAAGAATAACTGCATAATCTTTGAAAAAAAAACGGAGATAGCAACAATATGGGGAGAATAAACAAGCAAGCTGGATTATACTAAAATGACACTGAGACTCTATATACAAAATGTTCTAGACCTGGAGGAAGAACAAGCAGTCCTACATGCTGAACTACTGGTGACACACAGTTCTATGAATAGGAACAGATTATCTCTTTTACATCTAATTAAATGTAATTTTCTAACCACATCAGGAACAGTTCATCTGAAGCCATAGCAACAAAATAAAGGACTTAAAAAAATCAGTCATTGTGCTCAAACAAGAATTGTTTGCATAGTAGAATGAGTAAACAAGAAGAACTTAGAGGCTTTTGTCAGCACACTGCTATAAGAGAAACTTAAACTTAGAGGGCAGGACAGTTCTGGATAGAAAGGATGCAAATTATTAAAACTAAACATGGGAAAGATAGCTAACAGGCATGCACTGGCTAACATGAGCTCCTCCAGTGCACAACAGGAAATACTCAGCCATGCCACAGTGCTAAAATCAATTCCCTTTCAGATTACAGTCACAATGATTGTGATGGATATATGTGGTCCATTTTACAGTCAGGGCCTGAAATTCCTGGGTGCCAATAAGTGGCCTGCCTACACTACAACAGTTATGGTGAGCTGGGGAGTGAATGAATCAGGCTACATGATGAAGAGAGAAATCCTTGTTTGTTGTTGCTGCTGATGCTTTTTACAGTGGAGTCTCAAAGAGAACAAGACCAAAGGGGTACAAGCAGTTGCAAATATTCTAACGGATGGATAGTGTGGGAGACAAACAGGAGTAGGGAACATATTGGAGAAGACAAACTCAAAGAGTGGAACCAAACAGACCAATGTCGCAGCAAGGGAGGACAGCAATACCTGACCAATCCAAAGCAAGCTTAGTTGAAGAAGATGAGACTATAGAAACAATGGAAGAGACTGCAAGTCAAGGCAAGAAAGATAAGAATGAGAGAAGTGTAAAAGAAGTTAATATCAAGAGACACCCGGGATGTCTGAGAAGCAAACAATGAGACATAAGGGCAGATGAGAGACTGCAAATAACTGATAGGCTCACAGAAAATACAACAAGAAGCAGTGAGTATTGGAGATTGAGGGTGGGCTACAGTTTGAGAGAATCAGATTCTGACAAACTGGGCTGGATTATCAAACGACTACATAAACTAAACAATATCAAGCATGATTTCAAGCTGTGATAGAAAAGGCAGACTCTGGTGACTAAATGCCAGGGATGAATGGAGAAAGGACAATTAGCAATCATGGCAGAAATGGTCTGAAAAAAGATGAGATAAAAAGGTTCTGTGACTATTTTGTTTTCACTGATTTCAAACAGCAAGCAAAGAGACAATGTATAACTGAAAGAATGGAGTAGCAGCCACTCTGAGTTGAAAGATCCATCCTACCTTCAGCTAAATAAGTACTATACAAAATATTGTTAAAGAGGTTTAATGTCCAAGAGGACCTAATGTTTACAGCTTGAAATAAAAGCAAATAAACATACAAAGGATAGAAAGATATTAATGAACTGCTGCATAAAAAGACAGAAATGGTAAACAAGGTTTATGTTATACATAATTTACCTGTATATAAATAGTTGTAGCTGCACTGAAAGCATTAAGAGTACAAAATAGGGAGTTGAAAGATAAGAAAAACATTTTAATCACCATTTCTTGGTTGTGTGTAGTGTATTAAATATGCATGCATATACAAGATAATATGTAAAATGAAGGATGAAAGAAAAGTGAGTGAACGAAGTTAGGTGGATAGCTAAAATAAAATAAAAGGAAAGTATGCTAACATTTGGGAAGAAAGAAACTCACAGGAAGCATAGAATCATGGGAGGAAAAAGGAAATCTAAGGTGGAACAAACTGAAAAAGGCTGGAGAATTCCAGTATATGCTTGGAGCCAAGACACATTGTCTGGCTGATTTCCAGAGACAAGATGAGCAAGAGTCTGGTGCAGGCACATGCCAAGGGGCTTGAGTTGCAGCATGGAAGATGCATCTGTGGAAGCTGGATAACATTGATGACTGTGAGGGACAAGTACGAATTCTGCAAACACCATCAGGATTACAACATAGAACTCAGGAGGATGCTCAAATCCAATCAAAAGGAGGAGGATACATAAAAATGGAAAGGCTAGAGGTAGATGTGGTGCCGCTGAGTAAAACCAAGCTAAATATAAGGGATAAAGACAGAAAATAATAAACAGAGGGATTGCTAAAGGTGAATACAATCATAAAGAAGGGAGAGCAAAGAAAGGGGAAAACATATAATTTTGGCAAGGACTGCAAGCCATTACAGTTGAGAGATAACAAACGGGGACAGGAAGAATAAGCGAACAGAGATGGACAATTAGGAATATATATGTATGCATATATGCATGTATGTGTGTATATTTCTTTTCAAGAAAGAGACAATGAATAATTCCAGATAAAAAAAAAATTCAAATCAGATCATGATTCCATAATCATATCCATAGATGTAAACCTTTTTGGACAAGGAGAAACTGGATGGATTTGGACCTGTTACAAGTGGAAAGGACAGAATGAGAAAAAGAGTTATACACCTGCTGATGCAAGAAACAATATACAGCAATGAGCAGGACAAAGTGGAAACATGAGAGGAATTATAGGATGGAATCAGGGAAAGAATGGTGCAGAAAGGGAAATAGAAAAGAAGATGGTGAAGTAAACATGTCATTAAAGAAACTGATGGAAATTCAAAGATGTGGAAGGGAAGGAAGAGGCAGAGAATTCTGTACATAAGGAAATGACAACAAAGTAGAGATGGAGGTAAAAATTAGAGCTACGGTTGAGATACAGACATGGTATTAGAAAGACTATAAGTGGAGGATATGAGAGTTCATAGGAACGTTGTCGAAGAAATACAGCGAAAAGAAGAAAACACAACACACAGCATCTGTAAGTAAGGTGGGAAGAAATAAAGAAAGAGAGAGGAAATGAGAGAGAACTTCAGTGAGTATTATCAAGTCTTGCACAAAGGCAAATAAAAAGAAAAGACAGCTCAGCAGCACTGGAAGGAAGATAGCGAGATGTACTTTAGGAACAAATCAGAAGGAAAAGCTAGATGCAAAGTTCACTACCAAAGAACTGAGGAAGCGAGTAAAAGAGATGAAAGGCAGAAAAGCAGAATGTCAGAAATAGTACCCAGCCAAATTCTATAAATTAAGTAGGAAAAGGCTGTCAGACTTTGACAGAAAAAGCAAACAGAATGGGATAAAACAGGAGTGATAAACACCAAAATGAAAGCCAGGGTAGTGGTCCTGCAGAAGGAAGGTGGGGACCGGAACTAAATAGGGGTGTATAATCCCACATCATTACTAAATACAGATATAAATCTCATACTGAAGTTCCTGACAGGAAGAATGGGTGTATTTCTCACAGACATAATATAAGAATGAGTCTATTAAAGGAAGGAAGGCAGAGGAAACGCTGTTGTATTTCATGTCAAAAATCAGGAAGAAGGAAGGGTAGTACTTTTCAACCTTCAAAAGGCTTTTGACTCACTGAGATGGGAATCTATCTAGAAATCCTACATAAAATAGAGATGGGGAAAAACTCACACCATTAGTAAAAAGCAATGTAAAAAAAAACAGTAGCGGTAATGGTAAACAAACAAAAAAAACAGTAGAGGTAATGGTAAACAAACAAAAAAAAAACAGTAGAAGTAATGGTAAACAAACAAAAAAACAGTAGAGGTAATGGTAAGCAAACAAAAAAAAAAAACAGTAGAAGTAATGGTAAACAAAAAAAAAAAAAAAAAAACAGTAGAGGTAATGGTAAACAAAGACCAATATGTAGAGGCAAATATAGAAAGGGAGACCAGACAGAGATGCCCATTATCACAAGACCTATTCACATTAGTGACACTTATAGAATAACTACAATAACTGTTAGACAAGACTTGAGAAGGATGGAGAAAACAACAGGGAAATCAGTTTAGTTACTGATATATGTGGATAATTCCATACAACTCTCAGAAGATGTAAGTGAAACTCTAAAACGGGTAACGCACTACTAAAATGTAACAGAAAGAAAAGAGATTCTAGTAAGTGTGTTTAAGACAGAAAAAAAGATAAGCATTTAAGAAATGAGACAGAGCACTCCAAGTATATCATATTGCAAACAGGAATATGAGCCACAGTGGGGAAAAAAACATACAGACAAACCTAGAAAACCTCAAGTGAAAGGTCAAACTCCTATCCAGTGGAGACAAGCACACAAAGATGCTGTAAGAAAGGGTAAATGAAATCAAGCAAATAAGCCTTGTGGTACTAAAAATGTTCAGATATATACCAATGGACTCAAACTCAGGAGTACAAGATAGCATGGAAAATGGAAAGGAAGTGAAATTGTGAAAGAAAGAATGAAAGGGGTTATGGCATGCCACACCTCCCCACATAAACTCTGTTGTGCAACTTAATTGTATTTATTTATTGCATTTTTTAACTGGGAAAGTTCACTGGGCCTAGAAAGAGTCCATTTTTAGTGGAGGCCCGGGGAGAAAAGCTCCACATTATTACATAACAAAGTGAAATATTTATACATGGTACTAGGTATGCTGACACTATTTTTACATTCAAACAAGTAATAAAATTAACAGCAACAGCAGTAATAATGTTTACAGTCAAAGAGTAGTATAATGGTACAGTTTGTATATGTATCTGCAGTATACTTAGCAGTGGTATAGAGTGGAAAAGGAGGAGATAGAAGGGCTCGAGGAAAAAGAGATATGCTATGGAGTCAGAAGGAGCATGTAGGGAAGAGAGAAGGAGAGGAAGAATTTGTTATATAAAATGTTCAAGATGAGATTCCAGAGAGAGGAGTTACATGTTGAAGTAAGTGGTTGGGGTGCAGGAGCATAGCCAGTGAGAGGAGAGATGTGATTTGAATGATTTTTTTTGAAGGTGGCTGGATTGCTGATAGCTCTGAGTGAAGTAGGAAGATTATTCCATAACTTAGAGACAGTATGAGAGTGCAACATTTGACCGGCTGAGAGCTTGGGTTTGTTGACTGACAGTAGCATTTTGTTTTCAGACCTGAGTTGGTGATTAGGATGGTATAGGCTCATTACAAGGACAAGGAAGGGCAGGATTCAGGTCGGTAGATTATTTTGTGGGCTGTAGTTAATTGTAGATATGTGTGATGATGAGGGGATTCTAGCCAGATGAGTTGGTGCAATGAGGAGCAGTGGTGGGTGGAAAATTTTCATTAGTGGCAAATTTAGCGACTTTGTTGTAGCAGGAATTTAGTTTTGTTTTTAAGTTGGACTGTAAATTTGTGAAGATGGGAGAACCATATAGTAGATTTGGAAACAGGAAGGATGAAGCAAGAACTATTTTAGTGGAGTGGCTAAGAAAGTAGTTATGTCTATAGAGGGCACCAGGCTTTTGATGGGTTTTTTTAATGTTGCTGTAGATATGAAGGTCAAATGTTAATTTGTCATCAGTGATGACACCTAACAGTTTAGTGCTAGGGGCGACTTCAATGGTAGTGTTGTTTTGGGGATGGCTAGAGAAAAGAGCTTTGTCAATAGGGCTGGATTTAGTGGGGGTGAATACTAAGAGTTTGGTTTTATTGGGACTGAGGGCAAGATGGTTTGGGACATCTAGGTTTCAGTAGAAGTGAAATCTTCTTGGGTAAGATGCTGTAAAACAGTGGGAGATTTAGAAGAGCAGATGATGGTCGAATCATCAGCGTATTGGATAACAGTGCTGTTGGTTAGGGTATTATGAAAGTCATTGAGAAATATACTGAATAGGAGGGGACCTAGAATTGAAGCTTGGGAGATGCCTGTGTTTGTGCTGATGAAAGGGGAAGAAGAGTGCTGCCATTTAGTAAACTGCTGTCTGTTGCAGAGATAGCTAGTATGCCACTTTAGGGTAGGGGAAGATAGGTTGAGGTTAGAGAGTTTAGTAAGTAAAAGGGAGTGGAAGATAGTGTTAAAGGCTTTAGACAAATCAAGAAATAGAGCAGAGACTATGGAACCAGCATCATGGGCTGTATTTACTGTATCCAAGAAGGAAATTAGAGCAGTGTTGGTGCTATGTCCGGGCCTAAAGCCGTGTTGAGTAGGGGAGAATATGTGGTGGTTTACCAAATCGCTTATGAGTTGGGTGTGAATGCATTTCTCTAGTATTTTGGAGATGGGGGAAAGTATAGTGATAGGATGGAAGTTTGAGATTTCTGAATTGGAGCCACCTATGTGAAGTGGAAGGACAAATGCTTTTTTCCAAATGTCGGGTATGTATGATTCTTGAATGGACCTATTGAGGAGGATACTGACAGGATAAGCAATGGAGAAGGCAGCTAGTTGTAAGTATTCCACAGGTAGGTTATCTGGGGCATTAGTACAAGGTTTTAGCTTATGGAGAAGTTTTTGATGGTGGATGTTGGAATGGGTGATAGTGAGAAAGTAGGTAGAGGGGTACTGGTGCTACGTCCTGATGATGTTTGTGGGTTAGTGTTGATGGGTAGGAAGGAGGTAGTTTGTTTTGCCATGGTGTCAATAAAGTATGTGCTAAGAGTGAGGCTATCTTGGAGGATGTTTTTTCAGGGTTAGGGCAGGGGTCATTGTTAGTTCCTGGGTGGGGCAAGGAGTTTATAGCATGCCAGAAAGTCTTGGGGTTTTGTCTATGCTGATTTTGTATATTTTGGAAGTATTCTTTTTTAATTTTGACAACTAAGCATTTGGCTTGGTTGTGAAGTTGTTTATACTGTAAAAGGTTAGATGGAGTTTTGTTTTTTTTTTCTAGATTTTTCAGGCTCTGTCCCTAGAGGCCATAATTTGTTTTGTGGACTTTGCAATCAGGTAGCATGTTTTGCCTTGATACTTCAGCCTGAGTGGGGCTAGACTATTTAGGTATTGAGAAATGTAGAATTAAAGAATTCTACTGCATCATTGAGTGGGAGAATTTTTAGTGGACTCCAGTTAGTGTTTCGCAGGGTATTGTTGATGGTATCAGGGGAGAAGTGGGATAGGTCTCTGGTGTATCGATATTGGTGTATATTTGGTATAGAGGTGGGCTTGTGTATTATCTATAGGTTCATAGGTTCATAGGTTGGTACTAGGCTATCAGCTCTAGGGCCTATATAAGCCTAGCCATAACAATTCCCTGGCTATTTCTTCCCACAGTAATTAGTTCCCTGGACCCCTGTCTAGTAGGGTGACTGATGTGATCCCCAGGGTGAATTTCCTATCTCCCATCCAATTGTCAAGGTTCCTTTTGAAGAGGGCCAAAGAGGCGCTCTGCTTGACTTGTATGGGCAGTCTATTCCAGAGTCTGGGGAGTCTCTGGGTCAGGAACCTATCCCACCAGCATGTTTTGTTCATTGTGATGAGAATGTTTAGATCCATGGAGCGTGTGGCTCTGACAGATTGGGATTTCTTTAAGTGTAGCATGTCCAACAGCTCTGGGTTTGACATGGCCTTGTGTGTTAAGCAGAGATCATCTCTGAGTAGACGATATGTGACAGAGTATAGCTGGAGTTTTTTTAGATGGTCAGCATAGGGCATCTGCTTTAGGCCTGTGATTCTTTTAGTGAGGTATTTCTGTGGCCTTTCCAGTTGTTGCTGATGTCTTGTGAGGTACATACCAAATGGGGCGTTGTATTTTATAATGGTCTAATGAGGGATGAGTACAGTGGGACAATGACCTCTTTTTTTCTGGATGAAAAGCCCTTAATGATGAGGTGTGCCACATAGAAGGATTTCCTGACTGTTGTGGCGATGTGGTTATCGAAGGTGAGACCACTGTCCACCTGTGTCCCGAAGTCTTTTATCACACTTTCGGTGTTCAGTGTACTGCCACCTATGTGGTAATTCATGGGTACATGGTTTTTCCCAAAGTGGATAACTATACATTTCTTGGCATTGAGCTTGAGCACATGGCTCTGGCACCAAGCATCTGTTTCTGTAAGGCCCTTTTGTAGAATATCCACATAATTTGGGAACTCAGTAATGGCTCCCAGTTTGCAGTCATCTGCGAACTTTGTTAGTCAGAGTCCTTTAGTGTAGGCCTGTACTTCAGAGAAGTAGATGCCAAACAAGAGCAGTCCCAGGGCTGAACCCTGAGGTACTCCACTTGTCACTTGTCTGGAGCTGGATTTGGAGTTGGCTACTTTTACAGTGTGGGTTCTGTCGATAAGCCAGTTTGCAACCCATCGAGTGACGTAGGGATTAATGCCCAGCGTAGTAAGTTTATCTATGATTTCAGAGTGTGGGATGGTGTTGAAGGCCTTGGCAAAGTCCAGATAGGCTGCGTGGACTGCCTTACCCTTGTCCACAGCCCTGGAGACTGATTTGAAGAAGTCAGTCAGGATCAGGAGACAATATCGACCCTTCACGAACCCAAACTGGGTGGGGTTCAGTGTTTGAAGGATGCCAATTTGTTTGTTTATAGGTCCCATGATAACATGTTCCATGGCCTTGCAGATCAGGCTTGTCAGACTGATGGGGTGGTAGTTCCCAGGATCCAAGATGGATCCTGGGAACTACCACCCCATCAGTCTGACAAGCCTGATGGGGTGGTAGTTCCCAGGATCCAAGATGGATCCCCCCTTGTGGAGTGGGATAACTGTAGCTGTGTGCCACTCAGTGGGCATGAAGCCTGAGGTGAAGCTATAATTACAAATGACACTGAGGTGAGGTGCCAGTTCATTTTGTAGTTCATGTAGTACACAGCTCGGGATGTCGTCTGGTCCCATGGATGCTGTATTCTTAGCTTTGGAGAGTGCGTTTTTTACCTGTGTGGCCAGTATTACTGGAATTTGGCAATCTTTCGGTATTGAGATGGGCCCTTTAGGGGGTGAGAGGGGGGTGAAGTTGGCACTGAATCCATCTTCCAGGATATTGGCAATATCCTTAGGATCAGTATATTTAATACCATTCTGTTATAGCTCAGAGCAGATCTGAGCATTGCTATTTAGATTCTTTACATAGCTATAGAATGCCTTGTGTTTGTCTTTGGAATCTTTGGCAATTTTATTTTCGTAACTAGCTTTGGAGGATTTTATGAGGGATCTCAGCTTCTTACTGAGGCTGGTAAGGGAGTTTTTTACATCCTGGGATTTTCCTCTTTTCTGCAACAGTTTTTTTCCTTTTGTTGTAAAGTTTGTTTATGGCAGGGGACCACCAGATTGGCTTCCTTCTTTTTGGAGGAGAGCATCTTGGTTCTATTTAGGATGGCATGATTCATGCACGAGTGGATGTGCTCATACAGTGCCTTAGTGTAGGATTCATCAGTCAAACTTTCAGTTGCCGTCTGCATGGGTATCATGAAGTTTGTCACTTCTGACTTGAGTAGCATGAAGTTGGCTTTGGAGAAGCTTTTTACAGAGGTTTCCTTACTGGGGAGTGGGGGAGGGATGTGGATGTGAAGGGCGATTAGCTTATGGTCAGACCTGACCAACGAGGGGGTGACCATAGGTGTGGAGCATCGATTTCCCATATTGGTAATGACCAGGTCTAAGATATTGGAGCCCCTGGTAGGACTATGGATTAGTTGATCCAGGGCATTGGAATTTATGAATTCCAAGAACTGTTGGGCAAAGGTCTTGGTACATGAGTAGTTTTCCCAGTTAATGGCAGGGTAGTTGAAATCACCCAGTATTCAGGTGTTTGGTTGTATCTTAGTATTTTCCAGTATGACCAAAGCCAAGGTTCGCAGTGGAGAACCAAATAAGTGTCCAGACCAAGACTCAAGTCCAAAAGTATAATGAAACTACCCACAAACGCTATACACACAAAATACATTTTCGAAGCGTCTTCTTCAGAGTGCAAACACCAAATAATAGCGAACTGCACTTAAATAGATGTTCAAAACCAATAATCCAATAAAACCATAATTAATAAAAGAATTTCAATCAATAAAACAAGAAAACATAATTGACATCCAATCTAAAATAAAAGCACCAGTTGTATAAATTTAATATATGAATACCATAAAATTGTGGATATAAATATAAATATAAATATAATTATAACCACACCTATTGAACATTGTAAAATACCTTTTGTTCCTAAAAATCTTATAATATTATATTAAATATATTGACATAAATGCAATGATTTTAAAACCTAATTAAAGGGTCATTACAACGAAATGTGTAGCTGTACTGCCATTTGATGGCAATTTACAATTTAGCACTTCTCAATTTTAATACAGAAGCTATGGATAGCACGTCATTAAGACCTGGCCTTTTGGTGGCTTCCAATATTATCTGCCAAAATAATTCTCTGTATTCAAGTTTCGTTTCCCACATACCACCCCTTACTTCTTTGGGGACCACTTCTATGACAAAAAAACTGAAGGAATATATATAGAAGGGACACTAATTTGAAGAGACCTTTTGAGTTTGGGGGTGGTTCTAGTGTTGGATGTTCTTCCAGAAGGGTGGGGACTTTTAAATGTGTTTTTTGCTCCCAATGTCCATATGTTGCCAATTGTTCGAGTATACACATACCCAGTAGGAATAGACACATTAAGGGTAACACCTTTTCTAATTGTAATACTAATGGGGTGGTCTATTTAGCTTTTTTTTTATCTGCGAGTCATTCTATGTAGGTAAAACTGAGAGGAAGCTTAAATTAAGAATTTATGAACATTATTACGATATTAAAAAGGAGAATACGAATAATGCACTTTATCGTCATACACTAACTTGTTTACAAGTTTCCTTCAGTTTTTTTGTTTTCAGTGTTTCGGTCATGGTTTGGTGGCCAAAAAGTGAGTAAGAGTTGTAGCCTGGTATTGTAGGGATGCTCTCTGGAGCCTTGAACCAGGTCTCTGCACAGATATCGATGTTCTCCATTTTTAGGACTGCCTTGAGGGAGGGCATTTTGAGGTTTAGACTTCTAGCATTGAGTAGCACTGCCTTCAGCTTTTGCATGCTTGTACCTGTTACAGTGGTGATTTTGTCCTTTGAACTTTGCCTAAAAAAGGCATTATAGGGGTGGCAAGAGCCTTAGTCAGTAACCTGAATCCCAGGGACGACAGGTGCAGACCATCTCTGGCAAAGCATAGTGGTCTGTCGATCATGTCGTCCCAGGCAGACAAATACTGGATCCCCTTTGAATGACACCAGAAGCTTAGCCAATTGTTGAAGTCAATCATTTTGTCCTTATACTGTGGTATCATTCTGGGCAAAGGCAGGATGCTACTCAGGGCTAGGGTCATACCTGCCTGGGCCACATGATCTGAGAGCTCTTCCATGTCTCTTTTCATGTAGTCCAGGGAGGTACATCTCAAGTCATTCACTCCAACATGGACAATGACAGAGTCATATCTGTACTTGTTGTGGAGTGACTTGAGTGCATGCATTATGTGGAGGATCCTGGCACCCGACAGGCAGCTGACTGCAATTTTCTCCTTGTTTAGCCTGGTGAGTGGGACTCCAGTGTGCCTGACTGTAGAATCACCTATGACTAAAGTGCTGGGTACGTTGTCTTGCCTTAGGGGCTGTTGTTGGGTGGTGCATTGGTGTATACTGGTGAGTGGTCACTAATACTATCTGGGAGTGTGCCAGAGGAGGAGATTTTATCTGGGTCAGAAACCAATATCCAGTCCAAGATGAATCCATGTTTTTTTTTTTTTATTGTCAGGTCTGGTGATATCTGAAATTAGCTGAGTGTATTTGTGTAGGTTGATATCTGTAAAGGGGTTGTTAGAGTTATCTAGCCAATTGATATTCATGTCACCTAGGATTACAGTTTCATTTTTTATGTTATTGGCTGCCCAGGCAAGAATTTCCTCAATAATGAGAATATTGTTGTCTGGGGGAATGTATATGACTATAATACATAGGATTTTACAGACATTAAGTTTTAGGAAGGTGGCAAGAACTTCTGCATTAGGAAGATGGCAAGAATCTCTGCAGTGGAAAAACTGGGAATTGGTTTTGAGTAAGGAATAACTGTGAAGGTGCTTGGGAATAGTAGGGCGATTTCTCCACCTTTTTTAAGAAGTCTGTCACTTCTGAGGCAAGAGTGGTTAGGGGGTAGGAATTCAGAATCCCTGACATATGGTTGAAGCCAACTTTTGGTGATGGCAGTAAAGTCGGGTTTATGTTGATTGAACCATGCATGCAGTTGTGGAATTTTATTTCTAATGCTTTGGAGATTAATTGTGGTTAATTGAAGGGATTTAGTGGGGTTGGGGGAGTTGTGGGAAGAAGGGGAAGGGCCAGAGTTAGGATGTGTGTCTCCAGATAGGGCCAGAAAGTAGGGGGAGTGTTAGGTGGTGATTTCTTATTTGGGTTGTGGAATGTGCAAGATAGTGTCTTTTTAGCTGGGTTGTGGAAATGTTTGTGGGCATGGTAGTAAGAGGGGTTATTTTGAGGAGAGAGGAGTACCAGATTTTTTTGTAAGATTATATCTGTACTGTAAAGAGATGGACTGTTTGCTAAATAGCTGGGGAGGGTGTGCGTGTGAGAAGATGTAGTAGGGGAGGATGGGGGAGGTAAATTAGTTATGTGAAGAGCTAATAGTCTTAGAAGGAAAGACAGATAGAGAGTGTGATAAGAAAGATGTTGGGTAGGACAGGCATGAGTGTTCAGTTTGTGGTGAGAGATGGAGTGTGAGTGAGGCTGGGAAGTGTAGGTGGGTACAGAGGTGGTTTAAAGATAGAGACAGTATTGGTTGGGGATGGTGTGTAAGTGAGGAAAAGGGAGGATGGTAGTACTAGAGGTGCGATATAAGTGGAAATAGGGAGGGAAGGTAGTGTAGAGGGTATGTTAAAGGTAAAGTACTAGTTGGTAAGTAAAGAGTTGACAAAGGTTAATGAATTGTGGGTGTGAGCAGTTGTGGAAGTAATAATAATCAAACACATTACAGAAAATGAAATATCAGCTTTCATTCATGAAGCCACAATATTCTTTCAGCTATGTGAATGAATACTGGCACTCAGTTATCAGTACCTGCCAATTGTGCTCACTAGCAACTTATGATCTGGCAGCTGGCTCCTTCCCCTGCCATAGTTATGATACAGAAATGCATTGATAAGAAAAAATAAGGGGAAATGAACAAATCCAAGGAAAGTAAAGAAGGCTGGTAGAGGAAAGTAGAGGGCAAGAGCAAAGTTAGCGATAGGACATAGAGGAACAAAGATTAAGAGATACAACACAACAGTGAGCAATGGGGTGAAAAAGTGTGGGACAAGAAAATAAAGACAGAAGAAGAAAAATATGAAAGGAACATAGGATAAAAGAGAGAAAAGGTCTAGTGAAAGAAACGGAAGATGGGCCAACAAAATTCATCTCACTAGAGGAAGTTACAGAACAGTTCAGTTTACCTAGAAAGGAATTGTGAAATTATATGATAATTAGAAATACATGATGTAATAGTCAAAAGAATAAAGGAGAGGTCAAAAGCAAACAGAAATGATAAAAGCATAATAAACGTCCCATTAGGAGCATGGATAAGGTAAGACAAGGAAAATGTAGGGAAATATATGAAGACCTAAGGAAATTAGAAAGCAATGTTCCATTAAGCAGTCTAAATGTGGGAAAAAGAGGAGGGATGAGAAATATAAATATGAATATAAACCCAAGAAAAAGAAGAATATAAGCAAATCAAAGGAATGGGGAACAAGCAACTAAGGAGCCTATATAGGTTTTTGATACAGATAGCTTGGCAAACGAAGGTAGGGAAGGGATACAACATGGTAGAAATGTGGTATAGATGGAGTGGATATGAAGCACATGTTCTGTGAATGTGAATGGGCCAGTGTTGTATTGGATCAAGCAAAAAAAATATGGAAAATGATTCTGGAGGCACTATAGCCAGCATATTGGAAAATTGCATGTTAGGAACAGGGTGGATAGGAATGATGATGAGAAAGGGATGGAATGGAAAGCACAAAGGATAATGTCCTACATGACTAAAAACATCTTTAGCAAAACACATAGCTGTACCTAGGTTAGCGGTATTCTGAACAAGTACCCATTTGACTCCACCAACCAAAGCTGAGGAACAAAAAAATAAATAAAAAATGTTCTCAGGCCCAAAAATACTCCAGGATGTAGCCCAAAGATAGGAACTATCACAAAAATCAAGTCTAACATGGTCCAGTGCACACACAAAGCAAATCAATAAGCTATCAAAATGTCTTACCACAGTGCTTAATGACTCTAAGACTGCAGTCATGTCCAGCTGCCCGAGGGTCACTGATTTGCAGGGACCAGCTGGCATCTTCCGTGCCAATCACAACCTTTAATAGCTTAGGCCCAGGACTGCAACACACTTTATCTTGCCTTGGCTTCATCTCTGTCAAAAAAAAGAGGATATTCCATTGGTCACAAGGAAAATGATCAAGGTACCAAGATTAAGCATCAAGAAACTTAGGACAGCTTGCGGGAAGATTGGGATACTTCAGGGTAGATAAGGAGATCACAGGGGAAGAGGGGAGTGTACAGAATAACAAATATCCAACTGGTGTTGAAGATAAAGATTTATCATGTAAGAGTATGTATTGTCAGTGTGATGGCAATTAAAAATATTCACTATCTATGGAAAATGTTTCTTACTAGATTAGAGGTTGTATATGGCCATACTAAGGTTTACAGCTCCCTGGCAAACACTTAATATCCTTTCCTTCTGAAATTATATACTCTACTGGAAATCTTTTATTTCATAATAATATAGACCAGGTTAAGCAGAGTATTTATCATTCACTCTCTTGAAATATAAACAAATTCAAAAAGTGAGGTTATGCCATAATGAAGTAGGCTCACAAAAGAATTTCCACCTTACATCCAAATGGATAGCTATAACATTCATTTGGAAATATTAGACACTAGGTCTTCAACTTTGTACATTCATGCATATATAATTAAGTGATATCATAAGAAAATAACAGAGAAGGGCAAGCACTTTATCACAGTGTATTAAATAACTTATGCTTATTTGACATTGTTAATTCTGGTTTCTTCTGAGGTCATATATCCCTTTGCTTTCTACTTTATCTCTTAGAGGTTTGTAGCCAGTCAGTAGGCATCCAGTCCAGGAGACATCTAAGAAGCCTAAACCAAAGTCTAAGTTTTCCTAGAACACTGTCTGGTTAAGTGACTTGCTCAGAGTTACAAAGCAGGCAAATGGAAGCTGATAGAATTAAACCCTAGTCTACAGACATCTACTTGTTAGCATCCTATACACAGAGTTGTTCGTTTACTATACACAAATACTGCATGGATTTAAATTTACTAATCACTTAGTTGTCAATAAATTGGTATGAATGAGAATTCATTATGTCACGTTTACATCATAATTTATTAAAACCAATTACAAAGTGTTCTGAAATTGCTTTAGGAAGTAATTCATATTAACACAGTTTTTATTCTAATAACAGAGAATACATTCTTGCTACAGCTAGAAAATCAGAGGTGGTAGCAAGGAAAGTCATTGTGAAAAATCCGTATGTAATCCTGAAACAAAATTGTAAGTCCTGAAATAGCTTGACGTTTATAATAATTGCATCACATTTCCCCCTAGCAAATTCTAAGTTAACTGTGTATTTCAAGCACTAATTTGAATTCAGTACTTTTTTTTCTACTTCACCCCCTACATCAATCATCCTTCAGTTCAAATGCTGTCTCTTGGCCTGTCCTTGACTGGTTTGTATGTTTGGAATGGTTTCAAGTCATCTTCTCTGTTTATGCCCCTGGAATACTTGCAAGTCCTGGTAATTCCACACTAGTGCGTTCTTTACTACAGAATGTAAATGTTTAGGCTGTTATGCCTGCTCACACAGTACATAAATAATGCAGTGCAGCATTAGCACATGTCGCAGGCTCTCATGGACTTGTCTTTATTGATTACTGTTCTTAAATGGCAGGGTCAGTACGATCCTCTTAAAGGATAAACATTTTAAACCCTGTTTTGACTGCAGTTAAAGGGACCTTTTTTACATGGCAATGCATAAAGCCATCTTTAACATATTTTCCTTAGTAGAAGGATTGGATTCAATAATGATATCAAAAGGTAAGATTGACTTTGTCTGTAGGAATCAGTATGACTATGTGAGCCTTAATTGTTCAGATTATTCTTTACTGTGCAGTGATAATTGAAGAATTTAAAATCGTATGTAAGAGCAGTTGTAATAAAATATGTCAACAGTATTTTGTTTTACATGTTTGTTCATGTGTTGAGAAGGTAATCATATGGGACAATATCTAAATAATATTTATATTTCTTACACAATAACATTTTATGCTTGAGGCAAGATGAAGGCTTTATTCACTGTATTACAGTAACAGCTGTGCTTGTAATGGGGATTCAGATCACTATGATTGTGGCAGTTTAATTGACAGATTGTACATGGTGATAATGGTATCATGCAGGTCAAAATATATGGGGCAATCAAGGACTTCCTGACATTTGCCTACAAAACGCATCTACCTTTCACTTTGGTAGGATGACTACAGTTTTCCTACACTTTTTTTGTGACATGGTATGGCTATGTAACCAATGTGGCATGAACTGTTTGTATTTCAGTTTCTCGAGTATTTTGAAAACCGTCATAATTTGGAATGTTTTGTCATACATTTCATGGCTGTGCAGCTGCTGAAAAATAATCCATCATCTAGAAATGTTTCTAAGTAGTTTGTATAGTACACTGAAATATAATCTAACTTACTGGCCTCTAGGAAAATATCTCCCAGAATTCCTGGATATGAAACATTAGAAGGCAGAAGTGGACACACACACACTCACACACACCCACACACATACACACACACACACACACACACACACACACACACACACACACACACACACACACACACACACACACAGCCCTATAAAGTGTAATAAAGAGTAGGCAATGCTTTTTTGTTTTGACTTGTGCAAATGCACTGCATGTAGCATCGCTCACAACATCTTTGGTGGGCAGCATAAAGGTGAAATAAAGCTTCACACTATCTGACAGAGATACGTGCAATCTCAAATGATCTCTTCCTGCATATTAATGAGTGCCTGTTTTCATGTGCTTATTGCATTATTACGTAGCTTGAGCAGTGTGGTACAGTGCAATTAAAATTCATTTATCACTGATATTAACTCTGTTTAAACATAACCTTTACAAACTTCCTAACTAACATACCCCCTTCTAATAAATGCCCATGATACATAGGGACACAATTGGGTTGCATTGCACTGCTAGGTTTATAAAGGCCCTGGTTATTATTAGCCTAGTATATAACTATGATCCCATGAACTTCCATGAATGCCAGGCTTGCATTGTAAACCTAAAACCAAAGCCACAACCATTTGTTTCACTAATAATCAGTGTTCTCCTTTTTTTTTTTTTGGTTGTCCAATTAATTTTTAAATGCTGTATTTTGCTTTACTGTCATCACTATGTGCAAAGCAACATAGGCTCATAGGTTGATAGTTCTATACTAGGCTAATGACCACCAGGGCCTTTATAACCCTGCCCATGCAACGCAACCCAAGTGTGTCCCTATGTATCATGGATGTTTATTAGTAGGGGATATGTTAGTTATGATGTTTCTAGAGGTTGCATGGAGTGGGGTATGTTAGCTTGGGCATTACTGACTGCCTCTATCAATCAGAGACATGGGGATCAGACCTGGGGTGAATTTCCAATTTCCTATCCATTTATCAAGGTTATGCTTAGGTAGGTTAGGGATGGACTCTGCTTCACATGGATGCAGAACATGCTCAGAACATGGAGATCCTCTGAGACACATATCTGTCTTGCCAACATGCATTATTTATGTTACAAGCAAAATTTAAATCCTTAGATCTAGTGGTTCTGATGCTGTTAATTTTGTGGATGTGTTAAAGGTCTATTTGAGCTGGATCCAAAAATACCTTGTATGCCAAGCCTAGATCACCTCTCAGTGACCTGTAGGAGATGTATAGAGATAGGGGGTTAAGGCAATCCATACAGAATAATGTACTTATACCATGGATTCTCCTGTTAAGAAACCTTTGTGGGTCTTCCATTTGATGCATGTGTTTGGTCAGGTACATGCTGAATGGGGGTATTATACTCAAAGATGGGTCTGATAAGGGCCAACTAAAGTGGCCCTGTGACTTCCTTAGACCTGGATACCATGTCCTTACTTATAAGTTAGGCAACATGGAATGATTTTCTTACTACCTTGGCCACATGTTGGCCAAAGGCCAGATTACTGTCTACTTATGTTCCCAGATCCTGGACAAGTAGATTATCTCTTAGGGGAGTCTTATCAATGGAGTAATTAGCCTGTTCGGCAGTTTTTTCAAAAGTCCCTATAATGCATTTCTTGGCACTGTGTTTTAGTATGTGACTTTGGCACCAGTTGTTTGTCTGTGTTAGACCCTCTTGTAAGAGCTCCACTTTTAAAAAAATCTACCACCATGTGCATTAATATTTATTACATGAAAAAACTATTTTGATTCTCTATGGTACAAACCCAAGAAAGAAAATAAAACATATTGCAGGACAGATTTATGATGGCACAGCACATTTAAAACCACATATGTATACTGTTTTATACACCTCCACTTGGATATAGTATAACAATTGTTCACACAGAATAATGCTGTGTTGATTTTATATTGAAAAATTCACCAACTAGATTTCTAATTCCTCTGTTACAAAATACAGTAGCATTTGTCAAACCACCAAGACTTTGTTGGTCTTTGTTACTTCACAATTAACAGTGTGGAAGTAACCATGAAGTGGTTTCATCTGAAGCTACACATGGATATTTGGACCTTAAATTAATATTACATTCATTTAACATTTAATTTGCTAACTTTCAGTGCTATGAAAACACTGGGGACTTGGCAGTTTTTGTAATGCACTGAAAGACTGTTTTTTATGACTTATTTGGATTAATATTTTGATTGATTACTAATCATTATTGGGGTGGTCCTGCAAGAGTGGGCATAGATCAAAGTTAAATTTGCCTATGCCACAAGTGATAATTCAATAAAGGTGTTTAAAAAATTATTACTTTGTAGCAGAAATTCTGAAAAAAAAATCAAAAAGGGCTTTTAAAACATCTGATCTGTCATTGTTTTTGCATTCTGTCCAATGAAGCTGTGATCGTCCTGTTGCTTGAATTCATAGTTACTGGTATAAGAGAAAGTAGAGCAATCTATGCATTCCTTTATGATATTCTAGTATTTTTAGTTTGTGTGGAGTATATTAATCAAATTAAATCAAGGTTCCATGCAGAAAAATAAAAGTATCATATTTTCTTAAGTTTCTTGTTGAGCTGTGAAGAACAGCTTTGTATGTGAAATATTCTATACATATGCTATATATATATATATATATATAGAATGCGATATGATATACCATCTCCCTTTAAGCTGCTAGACCTAATGATACGTTTTAAATACAAAACTCCACTATTAAGATCAAGGCTGCAGTTTGAAGTATGAACATCACGGTCGTTGGATAATATGACTGATGTTTATTGTTTAAAACTGACCTTTATTTTCAGTTTAAGGGAGATATGTAAATACAAATGCAGTTCAGAGGTAAGAGTAGCATTTTATTCACACAGTATTCCTTTAAACAATCATCAGCCTGCACCTCTAGCAGTACAACTGGACTGAAAGGAAAAGACAGTAGCTGAGCAACATTACCATTTTGTTGCAAAACATTTGTAAAAAATGAGGTGTTTTGGAACTTTCTTTATAATAAAGCATTACAAAATACTGTTTTATACACATACCATCTATACTTTGCATAGCACATTATGTATGGAGAATGGGATATCAGGATTTATTTATTTGAAGTTTGTTAACCTGGTAGGTGGGCTGATGTGAGAACTCTTTTCAGCCACAACCCAGGCCAAGCAGGCAATATAAGCATAATTACAATAATAAAGAATAGCAGAAGTTACAGAGGAAAAACACGTCCTTTGCTGATAAATATTATCAGACTGGAAATTTCACAGAATAATTTCATTAGGAAACTAATCATATTAGTGAGAATAATGACTGCCAATTAAATTTGTGTATAAAGATGGAGTCCACAAGGTTAAAGGTCAAACTGGAGGTTCATCATGGGGTAGAGCTGGGACAATGCCCAAGGGTTCATGATTCCTGAGGTTCAATGGCCAACTTAGTGTCTATAACAGATGTAGCCTGAGGCAAGTTCAGGTGAAGGTTTTGTTGGTGTAGCCAAAAAGAAAACCAGTAACAGCCTACAGCTTGTATCCTGTTGTTGGAAGGCCTGTGTGGCTCCGCTTGTGAGGTAGAGATACCTATATAGACTTTTAGCATTACTTCCAAAGTACTGTAAATAATGTAAATATCTTATGAAGTGTCTGTGAAAAGCCAAGAAGGCTATATTATGGTTTGTTTCTTCAAAAGAAAACTATGTTTCAGTGTTTTGAAGACTCACAAAGGTAGAGTTTATATAGAACGTTTGACCAAGAAACTTCCAAAAACAATACCTCTGTGCCAAGTGCATGAACAATTTGAACTAAATTTCCAGAGGGACTTGTAAAGCAGAGTCATTTGCTTGCTTCTACCTTTTGGATTCTCACTCTGACAAATTTTGGTTCCCCTACTATGTTTTATTTTTCCTACAACCATGTAAGAACTGTTGAAAGCTTTGGTAGACTCCAAGGTGGATACTGCCAAAACATGGTGCAGCTACAACAACAGGAGTTCAAGGGACTAGCTAATGTTAATCCAAGAACTATACCTGTCATTAAAAGTCTAAATAAGGAGGATGGTATGAGTGCAGATAAGATACATTCTTCTTGCTGACGTAGAAGCATAAACAACCTGCATGACTATGGAGAAGACTGATTATACTCACTATGAAAAACTTAAAAAGAACTTTTAGCCAGGGCTAGGGGAACTTCAGAAGTATAAGCCATACAATTTCACCTCTGGAATTTTATGGTTGGAGTTATGCCTTAAAACATATCTTAAAGCTGTTGTTAGAAATAAGGATGGCTTATGGTACTGTATGTTAAGCTGCAGCAACCACCCCATTCAAATACTAGTTTTTTTTTTGCTATTTAAAGTCAGAAAGTTAGCTATTCTTTATAAATTAGAAAAAATAGTTGACTTTCTGACTTTCTTTTGTCTTCCTGGTAGTTCTAGCTCATCTACGAAATGTTAAGGGAATAAGAGATACTGAAAAAATTACTTATTTTAGTCACTGGGCTGTTTTTTAAAACAGCCTGGTGTTACTTTTACTCCACAACTCCACATGCAGATTAAGACAGTTATGGTTTGTTACAGCTCTTCATTCTTACTAGTGAAAGAATGAATTAATGTATAGTTTTTATACAAGCACTAAACCGATCACTGCCAAAATGTAAGAAAGTAAGTATTTAATTTAATGAAGATGTATAAAGAGATAGACAGGGATCATGTATGTATGAGAGGTTCAGCTGTCCCAAATTTGGTCTCTTTCTTGTAATTTTTTTTTAGTTGTTTGTTTATTTTTTCTTCCTCTGGCAAATCAATTAATACTGCAGTCACTAAATACTGAGTTTCAGACTTAGCCTTCAAGAAATAAAAACATGCTAATGCAAAGTTTGTTATTCTGGCAACTTTGCAAGTATATAAAGGCAATACCTGGCCCTGATTTTTTTTTAAACAAGAAACATCTTTATTGAATTATCTTTTATGACATAGGCAATAATACATTTCTATAAATGAAAACAATCCATATTGACATAATTTCAGTTGCAAACATTACATTTGATATCTGAAGTGTACACAGTTCATAATCTGGCCTTAATTGTTGGGTACATGGCCTGCCTGTGGATGAAAGTAACTGACATTGCACAAACATCCTGAAACCATCAACAGATTTTATAGATGGTAAGTGAGTTACATGTTCTTTTAATGTCTTGGGTGGCACAGCCAAAGTGTATTAACAGGAAGTGCTTGAGAAGATGTATCTACTTAGAAGTTCATGTCATTTAATTTAGAAAGGTGCTTGTGGTAATATCATACATACTGTATTAAGTTCAGGACCTGCACATTTCCCAGTGTGTAGAAGCAGAGGAGTAGGAGCTGGAGGGGACATGGAACATTCTAAAATATTCCAGGAGTGCTTGTTTTGAACTATACAGAATACACAGTGAAACAAACATGTGTACTGTGGGGCTTTTCAAATTCCAACCCAAAACTAAATGACTCTATTTTTTCTCCTTCATAAAAAATCTTTGTTCAAGTCAAATTCAAATTCAGATTTACTTAAGTGCTTGTAAACTAAGAACTCTTACAAAGCATAAGACAGAAAAATATACACAAATGAATAACAACAATAGACAAACACTGTTAGAGAGGCAGCTGTTCCCATCGACCAAGTTGATAAGGAAGGTTTTGAGAGAGTACTTGAAACCATAAAATCCTGGGAATAAACTTAGCCACACTCAAAAGAGTTTCCAGTGGCACAGCCCCTAATGTATTAGCCACTGGAAAATTAATTGCGTGTTATATTGCTTTCTTCTTTGTTTACATTCTTAGTCGCCTTTATTTATTTATTACTTATTTATTTAGTTTCAGTATTTATTTTACAGTTTTTATTCTATTTTTATTCTTCCACTATACATTATTTAATCATATGATAAAGTGTTTCAATTACTATTGTCTCTCATCTGAGTTTTCCCTCAAATCAACGACTATTATCTAGTGTAAAACAGAATACCGTACAGAATATTCTAAAACAATATATGCTAAAAAATGTTGCCAGTACTATGCAAGTCAATATTCAGTATTGACAATCACTTGTTTTATATTATCTTGGTAGCTGTTAGGAACTAGAGTGGTTCAGTGAGAACATTGATTTCTTTGTAAAGGATGAATAAGAATCATTTGCAGGCAGTGTTTAACTTACTGATGTGACATGTATAAACACAGACTGCATCATAAAGATGTAATGCAAACAAGACTGAGAAAACTTAGGAAAAGAAAGATCACAGTGATTCTTAGTCTCATTTCCTTCATGTGGTTCCAGAAAGTTTGTAAAAAGCTATACTGTAGTCCCCTTTTTATCAAATACAAATACAAATAGATGAAATGGTAGTTTATTAAATGGTCTACAGAAGAGTGCAGAGTGTTTTCTGGGAAAGCAACTTTTCAACCCTAGTATATAAATATGATGCCCTTTTACCACATATCCACTGTTGTAAGAAAGTATTTTTCCATGGTACAGCTTATATGCAAAATTCTGGCATTTAGATCAAAAGGATATAATCATTCCACTGTACTTGGTTTTCATCAGGCTGATAAATGAATGTAATCCCCATTTGGTAAGTAGCTGTGCAAATACTTGCCACAACTGAGGCAATCATAACACTTTCTTACTAAAAAAAAAAAATCAAGGGCCTAAATCAGAAAACTATATTAGCCCTAGTGAGAATAAATATGATCATACTAGAGATAATTTGAGGGGACCCGTGTAAGGGATGCAGCATTTAGGAATTACCTCTATCCATTACTGACATGAGGGGCAATCCTGGAGTGCATTTTATATTACCCATCCTTAGATCAAGTTGCATTTGAATATGGACAGATGAGCTTTGTTTTATTTTTATGGATAGTCTGTTCTGGAACAGTGGTAGCCTCTGTGATATATATCCATCTCTCCACAACATTCAGTTTAGAAACCTGGACTGAGTATTTCTGATGCCATTTGACTTGCTGATGTTCAGTAATCTGTATTAGGTCGGAGGATGCCTTGTATGCCAAATATGCCACCTGTAAACCCTCTGTAGGATACTGAGTATAGTGATAAATCTTTGAGGTGTTCCATGCAAGACCTATTGTTTAGGACTTGTATCCTTTTAAGCAGGGGTGGCTCGTGCTATAGGACTGCAGCCCCCCCCCCACCTGTAGAATAAAACAATAAAATTGAAAAATAAAATAAAAAAAAAAATTCACGGACTCCACGCATGCGTGCATGGTTCCTGACTGCTGTGTTATGCAGACTAGAACTTCATGCATGCAGAGCTCCAGACTGCTCTTTGAGGGAGTCTGGATAGGAAAGGCAGGAAACTCCACCCTTCCAGCCCAGGGGTCTGTGCGGTGACGACCGCACAGACCAAAAGGTCACCAGACTGCATCGCCCACAGGATGGAGGCTCCAGCCTACTCTTGTGGGACTAGTCGTCTCTCACAGGAGACCCATGCACAGGTCAGGATGCCAGAGGACTTAGCTGCATCATGGGAGAGGATTTGTGGATCGGCAGCCATTTTGTGGAGGACTTAGCTGCAAACAGGAGTGTGTATGCGTGTGTAATGCCCCAGTTGTTACATGGTGGTGGGTAGAGAATAAGGCTTGAACCCTGAGCCCAGATGGCAGGAGCCTGAATTCCCTACCCACCACCATTTGTAAAAACATTGCAGATTTTTCCCTCATACTTGTTCTATTCCTCAACACTGATCTGTTCAAATGTAGCACAAACGTGGCAAAACTAAACAAATATGAAAATAACCTGGTGGTGGTTGTTTTGAGAATGAGGATGTTTTTGGCTGTCTGAAATTCTGACATTGTGAAAGACTGAAGTTGTAAAGTATTTTTAAGATTTGCAAAAAAAAGTTTAAGATCTGTTTTCAGTTTACTTAACTGATGTAATTTCTTTCATGACTGATCATTATAGAGAAGGCTTATGTAGTGTTTGGTTGGGGCTTTAATACGGTGACTGGGGAAGGATAGAATGCTGTCCATTTCCTGCATCACCACACCCCAACTGGCTGGTTGTAAGTGTGATTTTGAATTTTATTTTGACAAATCAGTAATTAGCTTTTTAATGAGAGTTTAGACTATCTTTTAGACAAATGTCATATATGAAGTGAAGGCAAAAAAGTCAAGCAGAGTTAGTTAATAACTAAAAGTGGTAATTCTTTGATTTTCTGGTATGTGTGCCCCATCAGCAGGTACCATATTGCGTAAAAGATAATCTGCAGTTGGCCAAAATAAAATGGCAGTAAATATCCATTTTGGCTTTGTTGCTGTCTGGTTTGTTCATTACATGGCTGTATATGGGGGAATAAAACTATTAATAAATGCAAAATTCTGGCATTTCTGCTACTGGGTTACTTAAATAATGTTCTCTAAGCTTAAGTGAGGTGACAGTGTGGTCATGTCAATCAGGTGATGTTAGTGAGGATGTGAGCTGTTTTTTTACATATATTTATTTACTTATTTATTTATATATATATATATATATATATATATATATATATATATATATATATATATATATATATATACATACATATATAACATCCGCGGTGGTGCATCGGTAGCGTTGTTGCCTCACAGCAAGAGGTTCTCCCATTTGATTCTCGGCTGGAGTGCAGGGAGTGCCTTCTGTGTGGAGTCTGCATGTCCTCCCCACGGTTGGGTGGGCGTTCAAAAGACATGCGTAAATGGGCATGCCTTTGTTGAAGGTTGAATATCGAGCTGGCCCCTCAGCGTTTGTTAAAATCTACTGCCAATCATTAGCAGACCAGAGTTCCGCTGTGGTGACCCTAACTGGGAAAAGCTGAAAGACAACACCAACAACTTGTTCTATTCCTCATAAAATCTGTGGTTTCTGTATTTTTGTGTCCTTGCAAAGCCATTGGTGCAGTGGTAGCATTTTTGCCTGACAACTGCAGGATGTTCATCGTGCATACAGCTGCAGTCATTACAGATGGGTTATCCTGCCGTCAGTCGGGTCCTCGGTCGGCCGAATTCCAAAGTCTAGGTCCGGCATCGGTTGTCGTCGCTTCTTCCCTGATGTCAGTGCAGCAGGGGTATAAAAGAGGCAGCCAACGCCATTTTCTTCAGTCTTTCTTGACGCGCGGTGCCCGAAGCAGAAGCAGTTCGCAAGTGCTGGTCGGCCAGCTCCTGAGATTTACAAAAGTATTTCAGCCGAAGTCTTCCTTAAAGCTAAGTACCCCATTGGGGAAACTTTTCTTGCCTCAGACCGATGTCAGACAAAGTTAATAATTGCATTTCTTGTGGGAAGCAAACACTGCATAAGGATTTTCACTCTTTCTGTATACCTTGCTTAGGCCCAGACCACGACGTCTCGGCCTGCCGTTTTTGTGCTAGGTTCAACAAGCGCACTATTAAGCGCTGGGTGGAGTTCGCCCTTCATTATTTTGGCAAAAAATGTAATTATATCATGTCGTCGGATACACCGACGCCAGTTTTAAGCAAAAGACGCAAAGACAAGGACCGATATCCGAGGTCTGCACCGAGTACTGAGACCATGCTTAGGCCGACTACCAGTTCTCCGGTTATCAGCGAGGCGCCTACGCAGCCCCTGACTACCAATGAAACTATTTTACCGGTGACTTCAGTACCTGAGGTCGCAAGCTCCTTGGTTTCCATTCCCACTGCAGATACTGAAGCCACTCTTGGCGGGGAAACTGAAAATGAAAATTTAGTGAGGCCTACCATTTCTGAAGGTGTCTTCAGGCCTACCACCTTCTCTATTAAATCCCTCACTAAATCTAAAGTTGCCATAAAAACAAAAAAACAGGGTCCTCAGACCTCCTCTCAAGGCCCCATGCCTAAAAAACAGATGCTTAAAATGGCTGAGGATTTGATTACTCTCATCAGAGGTTCTCAACCCCCCTCTGACAAAAGACCCAGACTGGAGGAAGACTACCCTTCCTCAGACCAGGCTTCTATTACCTCAGACCATTCTGTGGACCAGGATTATGCCTATTCCCCTTTTGAAGACTCTGATGCTGAGGAATCTATTCTCTCGGTCTCCCCCCCTGAGGACTACTCTTTTGGGGAAACCCTGCATACATTGAGGGAGCACTTCCACTGGGAAGGCCAAGATTACTCAGATTCCAAGAAAAGGCTCAGGGAATTTTTACTGCTCCCCCAGCATAGGCCCCTGGCTATCCCTCCTGTTTTAGATATTTTGGATGATGTGTATGCAGAAGCCAGTCTTAATCCAGATTCTTTACCTCCAGCCCCTGTTAAACCAGACAGGTATTACCGGGTTCCTGATTTTCACCAGTTCCTTTATAAAAGCCATACTGCTGACCCAGAAACAATTTCTCAGGGTCCCAAGGGAATAAAGGCCTCTACTGCTAAAAACCCTTTACCTTCAGAGAGAGATTCCAGAGCATTAGAAAGGTCAGGGAAAAAGGTGTATACATCTGCCACTTTAACCATGAGGGCATTAAACTGTCAATTTCATATGTTAAAGTACCAACAGTTTTTGTTATCTCAGCTGAAAAGCAAATTGACACAAACAGAACAACCAGATTTGAAAGAGTTGCAGGATTTGTTGCATGGAGCAGAGCAAGTGGGTAAACATACCTTGCAGTGTGGTTTTGATGCTCTAGAGGCCTCATGTAGAGCAGCTGTCATGGGGTCTGTCATACGTAGGCATGCTTGGCTCAAAGAGCAAACCTTACCAGATCATGTCAAAGCAAAGTTATTAGATGCACCACTTCAAAAAGATGTATTGTTTGGTGTTAAAGCTGAGGAGGTACTAAAGAAAATGGAGAAAAAAGCCAAATCTATGCAAACAGTGAAAGATTTCTTGCAGGTGCAACCTCCACGCTTCAGCAGAAACTGGCCTTCAAAAAATTGGTCCTTTCCAGCCACGGACAGACCTCAAAGGGGCAGATACAGACATCCAAGGGGAAGAGGACAACCTCAAGGATCTTACAGAGCTAGACAGTGGCAAGCACCAACCCCAAGAGGTGGAGAAGACAGATCACAGTCATTTAGAAAACAGACACAATGACTTCTCCTTATGCCTGCCAAATAAAGCTATAATGGCAGCACCTTTGGGCGGAAAACTGGCATTATTTTCAAAAAACTGGCACATTGTTACAAAAGACAAATGTATTCTGGACATTATAGACAGAGGCTACAGGTTCCACTTTCACACCCTTCCAAAAATGAAAGGCTTGCCAAATCTGCCACAAAATCAATGGGCAGAGGCACAAAGACAAATTTCCGCTCTCATGGATATGAAAGCAATTCAAGAGGTACCTGCAAAATAACAAGGTCAAGGTTTTTATTCCAGACTATTTCTGGTACCAAGGAAGGACAAAGATTGGAGACCCATCTTAGACCTATCCATCCTAAACACATATCTACAGGTGCCAAAATTCAAGATGCTCACATTACAGCAGCTTCTTCGCATGCTTGGCAAGGAGTATTGGCTGGTAACGTTGGACCTCAAGGAGGCATACCTGCATGTCCCTATCAGACAAGATTGCAGAAGATACCTCAGATTTCTTGCAGGTTCAAGCCATTACCAATTCTCTGCATTGCCCTTTGGCTTATCTACTGCACCCAGAGTGTTTACGAAATGCCTGGCATCAGTAATTGCCTTCTGCAGACAGCAAGGAATACAAATCTACCCATATCTGGACGACTGCCTGATCCAAGTGGACAGCAAGGACATTCTATTGCAGCATCTGGCGTTTGTAATAAAACTGTTAAACTACCTGGGATACACAGTGAACAAAAAGAAATCAAAACTAATACCTTCTCAACAGATAATTTTCCTGGGTGCCAGCTTAAATACAACCACCCAGATGGCCTACCTCATGCCAGACAAACAAGGGCAACTGTCTCAATACTTCAACAAAATGGCAACTTTCACCAGACTAACTGCAAGGAAAGTCCTGCAGGTTCTGGGATTCATGGCATCTTGCATCCTACTAATACCATGTGCAAAGCTGCATATGAGGAAACTACAATGGTACCTAAAAAACTTATGGTCTCAGCACAGCCACAGCTTGGAAACAATTATACCACTCATTCCATGCCTTCAAAAGGAATTTTTGTGGTGGGCTCAAGCATGCCAAAGAAACACAGGTCTCCCTTTCTGCTTACCTCAAACAACTCAAATCATCACAACAGATGCCTCTGACTATGCCTGGGGAGCACACATGGCAGATCAGTGCATTCAGGGAAGATGGTCCCAAAAAGAGAAGCACCTACACATCAACCAAAAGGAGATGTTAGCCATGCAAAATGCTCTTATGACCTTCAAAGACCTACTCCATCCAGGCCAGCTATTGATAAGGACAGACAACACCACAGTCATGTGGTACATAAACAAACAGGGGGGAACTCATTCATACCCCCTGTGCAGGCAAGCCATGACCCTGTGGAACGCAGCACTGGAATTGCAAATTCAACTACAGGCACAATTCCTGCCAGGGAAGGAAAACACACTGGCAGACAACTTAAGCAGAAATATGACAGACCCACACGAATGGAAGGTGCATCCTCAAGTCTTCTCAAAGATAACTCAGGCATGGGGACAGCCAAACATAGATCTATTTGCTACCCACAGAAATTACCAGTTGAAAAAATTCTATTAAAGGACCTATCATCCACAGGCCTGGAAAGTGGACGTACTCTCTTTCAATTGGACAACATTGACAGTCTATGCCTTCCCGCCTCTTCCTCTACTGACCAAAGTTCTATTAAAAGCCAGAGCAGAGAGGCCAAAAATGATTCTCATTGCTCCAGACTGGCCACAACAGCACTGGTATCCTCCCCTAAAGAGCCTGACACACTCACCACCATGGATCCTACCTCTAGTTCCTCTTCTGTTGTCCCAGCACAACTACAAAACCCTTCACAGCCAGCTCAAAACCCTGAATCTAGCTGCAGGGAGATTACCTTAATTTCCCAACAGACTCTCCTCTCCAAGGAGGTGCAGGATGTCATCTTGGAGGCCAGAAGACCCTCTACTAGAAAAGCCTACTCCGCCAAATGGAAACGATTTTGTTCCTGGAATCAAGAAAGGGGCCAGAATCCTTGGGTAATAAATATACCTCAAATTTTACAATACCTAGCTGAGGTGTTAAACAGTGGCCTTTCCTTCTCCTCCATCAAGATCCATGCTTCAGCCATTTCTGCACAATACAATACAGATCCTCCTTTATTCTCACATCCTCTATTAAGGCAGTTCCTCAGAGGGGCAAAAAATATAAAACCCCCACGGAAACCACCAGTCCCAGCTTGGGACCTCAACTTCGTATTGGAAAAACTGACCCTGCCTCCCTTTGAGCCGGCATCTTCAACAGAGCTACAATACTTGACGTGGAAAACAGCCTTTCTTCTGGCTATTACCTCAGCATGCAGGGTTTCAGAGCTACAGGCCCTCATGGCTGTGCAACCAATCATCATTTTCCATCAGGACAGAGTTTCCTTATGAACCAACCCTACCTTCATGCCAAAGGTAGTATCCAGTGTAGCTTTGAATCAGACTATTCATTTACCTACCTTTTATCCAAATCCACAGAACAAAGGGGAGAGACTACTACAATCCTTGGACATTCACAGACAACTTCGTTATTACTTGGACAGAACAAAGTCATTCAGGAAATCTGAGCAGCTCTTTGTGTCCTATGCTACAGGTGCTCAGGGAAAGGCTATTTCCAAACAGACAATTTCAAAATGGATAGCCCACTGTATACACTTTTGTTATTCATTTCATGGAAAATCTGTGCCTGTATACATCAGATCCCACTCCACCAGGGCTACAGCTACCTCTGCAGCTTTCCTCAGGGGGGGTCCCTACCAAGGACATTTTGGAAGCAGCTACCTGGAGTTCAGTGCACACTTTCTCCAAGCACTACCACCTTCCACTATACTCAAAATCTAGAGCGGGCTTTGCCACAGCAGTTCTGCAGGGCATCCTAGACCCTCCTAGTTCCACTTAGTGCCTACCACCCTTACTTAGCTTTGGGATTCTACCCATCTGTAATGACTGCAGCTGTATGCACAATGAACATAGTACATTTTTGTACCTACCATAAATGTAGATGTTCGAGTGCTCATACAGCTGCAGTCCAGGTTTCCCTCCCTCCATCCCCTCTTAGGACAGGCCTTATGACAAACACCTTATCATATAACCTTTTTGGGATATTCTTTTATGGTGAATTTGCTTGCAACTACTGTTTTTTGATTTATCAACATTGCATGTTTGCATAACATTATGTTTGCCTTTCTTCTGGGGGCACCTGACATCTGGGGCAAGAAAAACTGAAGAAAATGGTGTTGGCTGTCTCTTTTATACCCCTGCCACACTGACATCAGGGAAGAAGCGACGACAACCGACGCCGGACCTAGACTTTGGAATTCGGCCGACCGAGGACCCGCCTGATGGCAGGATAACCCATCTGTAATGACTGCAGCTGTATGAGCACTCGAACATCTACATTTATGGTAGGTACAAAACTGTACTTTCTCTGGTTTGATTCTTGGCTGGGGTGCCTTACCCTCTCTGTGGAGTCTGTATGCCCTCCCTGTGTTTATTTCCTCTAGTGTCCTCCCATCTTACAAAGACATGTCTGTCTGGAGTGTTTCCCTGGGCCTCTGCTAAAAATTAGCTTTTGTTCCAAGTCAGACTTTCCTGGTTAACAAATGTTAATTACAAAGACATGTCTGTCTGGAGTGTTTCTCCCTGGGCCTCTGCTAAAAATTAGCTTTTGTGCCAAGTCAGACTTTCCTGGTTAACAAATGTTAAAAAAATGACACGCATTTGAATATCAGACTTCATATTCTTCAGAAAGTGCATGGTAACACAAAAGCTTTTATTCTAGCAATTTTCTAAGTGTATAAGATGAATATTTGAAATTTGTCCTTATTTTTGGGACTGTATTCCCCCATTATTGGCTTCATACAGGTTATGTGTGCTAAGGTTGAAAGCTATGGTAAGAACTGAATTCACTGAATATGTTTGGGGGCTATATTCCCCCATTACTGGCTTTATCCAGGTGTTTTTTATGAAGAGATTGAGAGCTATGATGAGAACTGAATTCACTGAATGGGGGCTGTATTCACTCATTATTGGCTTTGTTACGGTGTTTTGTGCTAAGAGGTTGACAGCTGTGCTATGGTGAGAACTGAATTCACTAAATGGTAGCCATTTAAGTTTCCATCTTCCTCTTTCACAAAATAGCTGATTTGGCATAGTGGTATGTTGCTTTGACTATTTTGCACAGAGTCCTGGGTTTAAGTCTTGACAGTGAAATGTATGGTCATCACACAGCATTTTATTATAGCAACTTTTCAACATTATATAAGCAATGTTTAAAATGTGTCCCTGTTTTTTGGGATTTTGCCCCCCCCCCCACAATAAAATTTGGCGTTTTCCAGATTTCTTTGTGCTGCAAAGTTCAGAGATACAGTTGAGTGAGTAGATTTTACAAGGAGCTGAGAGCTGCAGGGGAGCAAAAGTTTAGTGCTGCTTATGCTAAATCTGCTTGCCTTGTTAATAGCACAACAGGTAGTATGCTTGCTTTTGATGCAGAAGGCTGTAAGTTCTACTCCCACAGTAGATAGATACATTGCTGATACTGTACTGTGCAAAGGGGGTAGATGGTGCACTCCTTTTTGTCTAAGATACCTAGTAACTATGAACCTGTTATCAGTTTGCCATCCATTCCCTATTGCAATATTACTAGCTTATCATTTTTTAGTGTAAGATAGGCAATTTATTCTTCAAGGGTAGCAGGCCCTTTATTTGTAGATGAAACAATGAAATACAAAGTTGTTTGCTAGCAGCAACCTCTTCATTAGTTACAGATCTCTTTAATGTGGAATTATTTAGATGACTTTTACTTCTTCAGAAATTGTGCATATGTACTGATACTGGTGGACTGTAGAAATTTGAGTAGACTTTTATGATGGAAATGTTCTGAATTGGGCAGTTATGTCATTACTGGTGCATGCATTTTGTTTCATTGCTTACTGGAAAAATTTCAAAACAAATTTAAAACACCCTCTAAAACTGTACTATATTATACAAGGAATATAATTTAATACAATCAGGAAGGTGTATGAAAGAGCATGTGTATGTTTCGTGTGCAAGGGGCCTGTGATTTGAAAACAGCCCAAACCCAAAGTTAATCTGCCACTGGCAAAATGTATTTTCTTTGAATGTGGGTTTCAATGCTGTTTCAGTGAATGTGAGTTTTCAAGGGCAGAGAAGTTTTAATGCTAAGTCTATTTTCATTGTGAGACTGCATTGCTTTGTTTAGCAGATATGATATCTATTAGTGTTTACGCTGTAAAATGCAAAATAAAACTTTCAAATGAAATCCAAATCATTGCAGAAGTAAAGTAGTATGCACATTAGTGTTTATGGTTTTTGTTTTTCGGCTTTTCCCGGTTAGTGTTTATGGTAAATGGGATGAAATAGCCAAGTAATGGTTCACTGGAATGGCTGTAGGGGGGGAAGCTCCATTCGACTATGCTTTTGTCAGAGGGGGAAGGGCAGCAAACTCGGACAGCCCCAGCTGAACTATACCTCTCAACTGTCCAGATTTTTGCAGAATGAAGAGATCTTTGCTTATTTTTGGTTTGTTCCTCATAAAATTTGTGGTTTTCTGCCAAATCATTTAGGAATGAAGTCACTAAATGACAGCCACTGAGTTTCAGACTTCATAACCTTCAGAAAAATGCATGCTAAAGCAAGACCTGTTATTCTATCAACTGTCTCAGTTTATACAAGAGCAATTTTTAGTACTGTTTATATATTCCCCCCATATATTTGGCCTTGTCCAGATTTCCTGCATTAACAGGTTGAGAGGTACATGCAAATAAATTGCTTTATAGAATTAGGCATATCCAAACCTCTCAACTGTCCCTAAATTTGGCTCAAAATGTTGCTCTTCCCCTAATAATCCCTCCGCAAAATGGCAATTTTGGAAGAAAGCATGGAGGGTTTACAATTAATAAATAACCGTAATAATCAGTTATAGATTGCTTTTATTTCAGAAATGCATATAGATTATTTTATTTTGTCAGCTGCTCAAGGTAGCAGTACTAATATTAAAAAGTGCCCCTTCTTTGCAGGTTCCCAGCTGTATTGTGTGGCCATTTTATATTTTTGAATCACATTTTTGGTCCATTTTTCATAAAATTGTGTTTTTGGCAAATTAGTGGCAAATCATTAAAGACTGAAGTTAGAAAATAATGTCAGACATTTCAGTTTCAGATTTCATACCCTTCAGAAAATTCATACTAATGCAAGACCTACTATTCTATTATCTTTCTAAGTTTATAAGAGCAATATTTAAAAATTGTCCTTATTTTTGGGCCTTTGTCCCACTTCTATGTATGGCTTTGTCCAAATTTCTTGCTCTGAGGTTGAGAGGTATGACAAATGTGTCAGGGCCATCACAGTCAGCCAGAGACATTTCAAATTGTGACATACTTGTTGCACCCCACTCCCCCATGTAGTGATTCTGGATGTGTCCAAGCAAGGCAAGGAGCAGTTATGCAGTGTAAATGTGCAGACTATCCCCCCATCCAAGGAAGACACAAGTTCTACAATGGCTTTTCATCTGTCCTTGATTTTGCAGAATGTTCTGGTTTCTGTCATATTTGTATACTGTTGATTTATGCTTATTATTATTCAGAAAGTGCCTGTTGCTCTGTGTTTAAGTAGCAATGCTCTAATGACCATCTGTAAGCTTGTCTGAGATTATAAGATGCAAGTAAGTTTTAATAAGCATACTGTTAACAAATTCCCAACATTGAAAGCCGTTCTGTTGGTGCCATGCAGAGAATACTTACGTAACTAGATAACATATAAGCCTTGGGTATTGAAATGCATATGACAGTATTTGTAATAAAGGACAGGATTACATTATTTTAAGAGCTCATTACAGGCTTTACCTGCAAACTAAACAGAATACCAATCTATCATGTGTGGTCCATATCCTGTGCAGTAATCCTTTAAGCAATGTATGTTGAGCTTGTTTCCTGTTTGCTTTTCATTTTTTATGTTGATCATGTTGTCCCCATGAAACAAGTAGATAGTTGTTGTCAGGCAGCAGGTTTTTGGATAAGAAACATTTTTACAAGTGGGGGTATCACAGAGATTGCTACTTTCAACATGTTACTTGGCACTTTAATAGAGCTGAATATAAATTATAATTAGAACTGGAGTGCAAGGAGAAGTGGTTTGAGTTGAGTGCTGCTTGTTTTTCTTATACTTGATTTTGAACAGCATTCCAGTAATGTATTTAAAAACTAATTTATTTTTTCATGCCTCACAACCTTTTTGTTTCCATCTAGATATTAAGTAAGCTGCCTTGCAGCCAATGGATTGAATTTTTTTTCTTCTACACTTTCCTTTTTTCTTGATTGGACTCTCATAATGATGGTTTGGCACCCAGGGCAGCATATTTAATTAAAGTTACAGTTTTTGTGGTTTTGATCATAGCTCCTCCCCTTTCTAGTTGGTCACACCCATTCCTATTGACCCCACCCATTCAGCTGTCTCCTGCAACCCCCCTTTGATTTGAAGTCACTGCTTTTAAGTAAGGTATCTATGAAGGTATTCCAATTGTTGCATGGGGCTGGACAGATACATGCCAAAGTGGGCATTATACAAAATGATTGACCTAATGAAAGCTTTGTAAAGGGGGACAACAACATCTCTAGATCTAGTCACAGTCAATTTGTTTATAAGTTGTTCAATATAGAAAAGGCTTTCTTAGGACTCTGGGCACATGCTGGTCAAACGTTAGGTCACTGTACACACAAGTTCTCAAATGCCAAACAATTGGGTCAGTTCTTAGAGACCACTGTCATGATTTTGACACCAGTTATTATTTGGGACAAACCTTCCTGCATGACAGTAAGTCATTTGAAGATTCAATAACTGCTCCTAGCTTGCAGTCATCTCAAACTTAGCCGGGCAAAGCCCTTTGGTATTTCCTTATACTTTTGTAATGTATATGCCAAACAGAAAAAGTCTCAGCACCGAACCCTGGGGGACTCCATTTTTGACTGATCTCTTCCCCTATTTTCATCTCCTGCATCCTGTGAGCAAGATGGAAATCCAGATAGTGATGCAAGTGTGTGCTCCTACATTATTCATCTTTTGTACTACACCTGAGTAGGGGATTGTATCAATAGGCTTGGCCAGGTCAAGGTAATGTGGTGTGAACTGTTTTACCTTCATCCGTTGCTTTGGTAACAAGAGTAAAGCTTAAAATTTGCCCATGATTTTGAGCCTTTCACACTTTCTTCTGGGCTGTTTTCAAACACATTTTTAGGGCCATGCATACATGTATGTATTCTTTGATTCACCTTCCTGATTGTATTAAATTATATTCCTTGTATAATACAGCACTAGTTGTTAGAATGTGTTTTAAATTTGTAGTTTTGAACAGTCTTTTAATAAATAATGAAACAAAATGTATGAACCAATAATGACAAAACTACCCATTTCAGAAAATTTCAACCATAAAAGTCCACTAAAACTTCTGTAATTACAATCCATCAATATCAGTAAATATGCAAAATGTCTGCAGAAGTAAGTCATCTAAATAATTCCACATTAAAGTGATCTCTAACCAATGAAGAGGTTTCTGCTAGGAAACACGTTTATATTTCATTGTTTCATCTACAAATAAAATGGCTGATGCCTTTGAATAATAAATTATCTATGTTACAGTAAAAAAATGATAATCTAGTAGTATTGCAATAGGGAATGGATGGCAAACTGATAACAGGTTCATAGTTACTAGGTAACTCCTCCAAAGGAGGACATTCACAGGACTGCAGCATCCACTCCCTTTAAAGTACAACACAATACAGTACCAGTGATCCATCTGCATACTGTGGGAGTAGAACACCCAGCCTTCTGCATCAAAAGTAAGGCTATTACCTGTTGTGCTACTAACAATGCAAACAGACTTGGAATAAGTGGCACTAAACTTCTCTTCCTCGAAGCTCTCAGCTTCTTGTAAAATGTATTTATTTAACATTTGTTTACCAGGAAAGTCCAACTTGGAACAAAGCCAATTTTCAGCAGAGGCCCAGGGAGAAATGCTCCAGATGTATCTCTCTGTAATGTGGGAGGAAGACCCCACAAACACAGGGAGGACATACAGACTGTAATGTGGGAGGAAACCCATACAAACACAGGGATGACATACAGACTCCACCTCAACCAATAGTCAAACCATAGAACCTCTTGTTGTGAGGCAACCACACTACCACTGCACCATCCAGTTGACACAACCAAACCTCTCAGTTTCATAGCAGAAGAAATCTGGAAAAAGCCAACATTTATTTGGTGGGGGACCAGGGACACATTTTAAATACTGCTTGTATAAATCTTAGAAAGTTGCTAAAATGGTGTTTTGTGTTACCATGTGTTTCCAACAAAAGATAGGAAGACAGAAACTTAAAGGGCTATCATTATTTAGTGAATTCCATTCTCACTGATTTGCCAGAAAACCACAAATTTTAAGATGAATAGACCAAATGTATGAGACAAATGATCTGTGAAAATCTAGACAGTTGAGAGCCATGGACTCAACTCCCTGAATTAAACGTAGTGGTGTGGGTAGAGAATGCTGGCTGTTGTATCTAAGGTACAGGGTTTGAGCCTAGTGCAGGCTGTTGTATCTAAGATACAGGGTTTAAGCCTAGTTAATTCTAACTGCCAGTTATAAGTAACTGGGGCATTTTTACACACACACTTTTCAGAACAACATGAATGGACATTGCACACACATTTCAGAACAACATGAATGGACATCGCACACATTTCAGAACAACATGAATGGACATCGCACATACATTTCAGAACAACATGAATGGACATTGCAAGCACTCACACATTTCAGAACAACATGAACAGACATTGCGTGCACACACACACACACACACACACACACACACACACACACACACACACACACACACACATACGCACACATTTCAGAACAACATGAATGGACATCGAAGTAGACAAGAATCAGACAGCAAATGAAAGAGTTAAAAAAAACAAAAGAAAAATAGATATAAAAAGAGGACCAGAGAAGAAGACGAAAAAAAAGTGGAACGTTCACAAATATAATTGAATGTATAGAGACCTTCCCAAGATTGTGGGGTTCATATATGTTGGCTTACAAAGTTCATTAAAAAAGTAGGAAAATGAGCAAATCCAGGTTCTTTAAAAGAGAACTTGAAACATTTCATTGCTTGTTGTGCGACATTCATGCCTGAGGGTCTGTATACTGAAAGGCACAATAATATGACAAGACTATAGCACTGGGAATTTAGCAAACATTGCAATATAGAGGTGGTTGAAAAGCACTGGAAATATGAACCACAAAGCATATTCAACAATAATGAAGTTTATATCACTTGGGATCACCCATAACCATCCATTCCAAAAAATAGATGCAAGAAAAAAACAGATAGAGTAGTTCAGGAAAAAAAAAGAAAAATAACATTGACCATTGAAATTGCTTCACCAGCAACTGTAGTATGCCAGGATGTGCAAACAGAAATGAGAGCAATGTGAAATAAAGATAATCAGACAGTTCCAGTATAAGTAGGAGCAATCGATTAGTGAAAAAAGAACAACCCCATATGAACTACAGAAGGAATAAATTCTGGGCACATGGCAGGTGCTTAGAAAATAACTGTTGGCTAACAATAAAGACTGGAGCAGTATTACTTTTCTGAAATTTAGTTGTACCACGACATAGGAATGGAGTCCATTCCCATCATAGTATTAGACACCCAAGACAGTTTGAAAAATGATTCGGTGAAAATATATAGCTGGTATTAAGACTTTCTATAAGCACCTTACCCTACAGGGGTTTAAAAGAAATGAGTAGACATGATTTAGATTTTTTTTGGCTTAAAAAATATATGGCAGAGGTCATGTAGAGTACAAATAATACACTGCTGAAAAGGGATGCTAGGTGGCATTATTACTTAAAGAAATCCAACAGTTGCATACTGTGAATATCTTTTTGTTGAATATCCTTTTTAGAGCAAAAAAGAACAAAATATATATGAATGTTTGCACTGAAATCAGTATTATAAATATTGTAAAGTGCTTTATGTGCTATATAAACATAATTTTGTCAAAAATGTTAAGACAGTAGACTATTAAACCCAGATACTTCATCATGGTTGTTGTATGTACCTGTTAGTATACAGTTCAGGTGTTAACATCAGCTAAAGCTGCAAATATACATGCATACACAGAATTTATGGCAAACAATCAAACATTATCATTTCACATGCAGTATCACCATAAGAAAGCCAACATATTAAAATATCTACAAAAGAAACACAAGTATTTGTTGCAATCCCCCTACCCCTGTGGGAGAAGGCATCACACCCAGACAGCTCTGAATAATATGATATAATAACCTGGTGATTACTTATCCTTGGAGAAAAGTAGGCAGCTTCATTACCCACAAAGATTCATGATCCTGGAAGCAATGCAGCTACAATACGTTACCAGGTAGTGTTTCAATAAACAGGTTTGTGTACTCAAAATTAAAATTTACCAGACACTTTTAATATCAGTACTTCCATACAGTGCACACACACACACACACACACACACACACACACACACACACACACACACACACACACACACACACACACACACACACACACACACACACACACATGCTGCCTTGCCTTCATAAATGGAGCACACGGAGCCTGCCTTGCCTTCATAACTAAATAAAAAAGAGCATTTCTTATTGCGTCAATTATGTTTTCCACCCACTTTTGTTTTAAATTCTAGTTACATACAATGCACGCATGAGTCCTCAAACACCATGGTCTTGCAGCTGTAAAAAGTGTGGGCGGGGTGCTCCCTTCCTCACCATATGGTTCTGTTGCCTATGAAAGCAACTCAAAGCCTTGCCTCTGCTCTCAGTATCATATAGGAAACTAAAAGGCAGTCTTTGCCTCATGTATAAAGCCTCAACAGACCCTTCCTTGCCAGACCTGCTGCACATTTGCAAGTCCAATGGCAGCATGACCACCAACTCATGTTTGTTTTGCAACATAAATAGAGCAGTATCCATTTGAAATGTCAGAACTGACTAGATGAAGACCTGAAACACAGAGGCTAAATGGCCAAAAAAGTGGACTTACATATACAAAGTTTGATATGGCCATTTCCCAAAATATTCCCTTTCGTCCAAGGTATAGTAATCTCAGGGTTGGTATATATAAGTTCTGGGGGGGGGAGGTTGCCCCCTTGCAAAAAAAAAAGTTTAAGTGAGAAGAGAGATGTTCAAGACTCACTCTTCTCCTAGATTTTCTGTCTTTTTTTCTGCATGTCAGCACTCAGCATTTTTAGTGCTGGCTTTTCAACAGGGAGCCAAATAAAACATGTAGTAGGGATAAGTATGTATCACAAAGAATGCCTGTTATATGGAAATATCTTCCACTCCACATAAAGAGAAGTACTTCTCTTTTTCATTGTGTAATTTGAATTAATGGATGGGTAACAGAAACTCATCTCAGTTTAGCACCCCTGCCCCTAATGGATATGGAGAAATATGTAAATGTCCCAACATATCCTTGTTATGCCTACCTCTGAGTTATTTGTGTACAAAATATAAGGACTAAAAGTTATCACAGCATTGTAAGGCTAGGCTTCTCAAGATTCTCATAGATCAATAGCCTATTAATTACCTAAGAACCTATGAAAACATGGTACCTCCCACTTTTGGATGATATCAGAGATTGAAACAACACTAATTTCATGAACTTTAATCATAATTTGACTTAGGAATGGGGCCCATTCCTTTCATGGTTTCAGAAACCCAAAAGACTTGGAGAAAATAAACATAGAATTAATTCTCAGTAGAAACACAAACCACGGACCTATACCAGAATCCGGATCCAGTAAAAAAGAAAACGTACACCATGAAGTGAACACACAGGGATCCAAGGACAGCCAGGTATTCCAGTATAACGTCACTTTAATATAAAAAACAAGTACATAAACACTTTTGTAGGAAAGCTACTTTATCAGATGTATAGTAAAATAACAGATTTAGCTCATTAAATACCTAGTTCAACACATCACATGACTAACCACAATCATTATTAAAAGGTATACTCACAATAGAACACTCCAAATAATTTTGAAAAACAAAACTATAACTGTTAATAAACATCATATTTAACTATACCAAAATAATTCTATATAAATGCATATATATATATATATATATATATATATATATATATATATATATATATATATATATATATATATATATATATATATATATATATATATATATATATATATATATATATATATATATATAGATGTATGTGAAAAATAAATGTGTAAAAAATAAAAAAGAACAATAAAAAATATATAAAAACACATATACATTTTTATCAGGGACATGATAAAATTAAATATAATAATAATAATAATAATAATAATGATAATTAATGACATCTATAGGTTCACTTCTTACTCAAAGGTCTAGCTTTGAGCTCAGGCCTAATGTACTCTATCACTGAGGCCGTGCCCAGAGTCCCCCCCTTAATCTAATAATCCATTTGTCCTCTACTTGTTCAGTCAGATTCCTAATATCACCTTTTCTAATATATTCAAATACATGTCCTATTGCCATAAATTTAAAGTATTGTAACGTATCAGTCTTTAATATATGTTTAGAGAGTGCACTTGTATTATTACCCTTGCTCATGTGGTAATAATGTTCTTTAATTCTCTCCCTAAGGGTCCTATCAGTCCTACCCACATAATATTTGAAACAAGTAGGACAATAGGCTAAATAAACCACATGGGCAGTCCCACATGTAGCAACAACACTAAACTTATAAATTTTGCCTTGGTCAGGATGTTTAAACTCATTACTACTATCAATGTATTGGCAGCAGTTGCAATGTCCACATAGTGTCATACATTTATTGATTGCTACATTTCTGTTCTTAGGAACGCAAAGGCATTGTCTCAAAAATTTCATATTCTTATAGATGTAGTTAGGCCTATCATCTATTATATCTCTAATGGTATCATCAGTGGTCAAGACCTTCCAGTGTTTCTCAATAATATCCTTATAACACTTAACGTCATTGGAATAGTGTAAACATACTTTTAATTTATCATCTTGGTTATTTATAGAGAAAATGTTACTCTTAGTATATTTCCTACCATAATAGGGTTTGACTTTGTTGTTCCTTAATCCTGTTACCAACTTAACGTTCTCATGGATTTCATTCTCAGAGTAACCTGTAGTTATAAACGCTGTCTCCAGATGTTGTGTTTGTCATACAAACTCTGTGTCTTGAACACTTAACCTTGATGCCCTAAAATTTTGATTTCTAACTACGCCCTTAATAACATGGGTAGAGTGCATGCTTTCTCTGAGCAAAAGATGGTTACAATAACAGGGTTTCCTATATAGTTTTGTAAGTACATTACCTACTTGTTCCACTGAAACACTCACATCTAAAAAATCTACTGAATGTTCAGAGACTGTAGAGAAAAACCTTAAATATGAAGTAGTATTGTTAATATGAAGTAGTATTGTTAATATATTCCTTAATCCATGGTGGTGCAGTGGTAGCATTGTTCCCTCACAGCAAGAGGTTCTCACATTCAATTCTCAACTGGAGTGCGGGGAGTGCCTTCTGTGTGGAGTCTGCATGTCCTCCCCTCGGTTGGGTGGGCATTCAAAAGACATGCGTAAATGGGCGTGCCTTCGTTGAAGGTTGAACGTCGACCTGGCACCTCGGCATTTGTGAAAGTCTACTGCCAATCATTAGCTGACCGGAGTTCAGTTGTGGCGACCCATAACCGGGAAAAAGCCAAAAAACAAACAACAACATTGTTAATATATTCCTTAAAGATATTATAGGACTCTTTTGAACCTTCCCATAACAAAAAAAATGTCATCTGCAAAATGATGATACAAGGCTACTTGTCAGCTAAATGGTCCATTAAAAATATGTTCATGTTCCCATTCCACTAGAACAGCATTGGTGTAGCTATTGGCACAAGATGTGCCCATAGCTGCACCATGCTTCTGCCAGTAGATGCAATCATTGAATACAAACAGATTATTCTGTAAAACACATTCCAATAAAATAATAAGTACTTCTACCTCTCTATCAGAATACTCAGTGTACCTTTGTAAAAAATGCCTAATGTTCAATATATCATCACTATTAGGGATTACAGTAAAAAGTGACATGATATCCATCGTCACTAATAATAAATCATTTGTGGTAGAGTATGTTTCCATATACAAAAATAAATCACTTAAAAATTGTTGTGTGTCCTATGCAACATGCATAATATTATTTAAAATAGGTCTGAGTTTCTTCTCAAAGTATATGGAGGCAGGTTCAGTACACCAGCTTCTGCCTGCTACAATGGGATGCAATGGGGGATATATGGAAACCTTTTGGATTTGGGGCAGGCCCTGAATGATGGGTATTAAAGGATTTAACAATATTATTTAGTGAAATAAATCACTATCAGTCAAACCTGTTTGTAATAAATTTCTAATTACATTATGCACAATAGTAATCATAGAATCCACATGTTTATGATAAATTATCAAGTAAAAGTGGCTGTTGGATAATAATTCAATCATATCATTATTGCATCTGTCTAAATCAAATAACACAATGGGACTGCTTTTATCCAGAGGTCTGATGATTAAATTATCATTGCTCTGCAGATTTCTTAATGCAATATACTCATTTTTTGTCAAATTATAGTTCATGCGTTTACCCTTATCACCTTTACCAGTGTTCAAATCATACAACTTGTAAAAGTCATCTAAACATAACTTTTCAAAGGTGGTCACTAAAGGGATAGTATTAGGTAAATATGTACTTGGTTTCCTAAATTCACAAACATTTCTACTTTAACATCCAGCATTTTTAAAATTTAACTTCAAAAGCAAATTCCTAATAAACATTTTAAAACCAAGTATTACCATTTTAAAATCAAGTATTACCAGCTCACCAGGCTGAACAAGGAGAAGGTCACAGTGAGCTGCCTGTCGCGCAGTAGGATCCGCCACATAACACAAGCACTCAGGTCACTCCAAGGCAAGTACAAATATGACTCAGTCATTGTCCATGCTGGTGTGAATGACCTGAGACATACCTCCCTAGACTACATGAAAAGTGACATAGAGGAGCTCTCTGAGCATGTAGCCCAGGCCGGTATGACCCTGACCTTGAGTAGCATCTTACCCTCACCAAGAATGATGCCACAATATGAAGACAAGATGATCAATTTCAACAATTGGCTTAAGTATTGGTGTCATTCAAAGGGGATCCAATGCCTGTCAGCCTGGGATGACATGCTCGACAAGCCACGATGCTTCACTAGGGACAGCTTGCACCTGTCACCCCTGGGCTTTCGGATATTGGCAAAGGCTCATGCTCCCCCATAGTGCCTTTTTTAGGCAAGGCTCAAAAGACAAACCCACCTCCATAGGTATCACAGGGGATAAGAAACTAAGAGTAATGCTACTCAATGCCAGAAGTCTAAACCTCAAGATGCATGCACTCGAAACTCTCCTTAGCATGGAGAACATCGATATCTGTGCAGTAACAGAAACCTGGTTCAAGGCTCCCGAGAGCACCCCAGCACTACCAGGTTATACCTCATACCATGCTTTTCGTCCCCAAAACTTGGACCGAACCACAAAAGGAGGGGGAGTATCAATATTCTCAAAGATACCCACACCTCCAGGTTGGTGGCACAGCACGAAGCATCAGAGACTATCCATGTGCAACTAACAGTGGGTAAAACTGCCTTCCAGTTTATAGCCTGCTACAGACCACCCTCCCAAATGCAGTAACCCCACTCGGCCTTCCCGAGAACACTGGAAAATATGAAGGTCTCTCCAAACACCATTATATTGGGTGACTTCAACTACCCAAACATAGACTGGGAGCATTAATTTAGCTCCAACACCCTAGCCCAAAGGTTCCTAGAATTTATAAACTCAAATGCTATGGAACAACTTGTTACCACTCCCACAAGAGGGGAAAACATACTGGACCTGATCATCACCAACATGGGGACTTTATGCTCCAGACCAGAAGTGTATCCCTCACTGGTAAGATCAGACCATAAACTAATCTCACTGGATATTCACATCCCGACCCCACGCCCTGCCCAGAAAACCACAGTGAAAAACTTCTCTAAAGCAAATTTCACACTCCTCAAAACTGAGGTGGAATCCTTCAAAGCCCCCGGGCTTGTGGAAAATATGGCCCAGACCGCAAAATCCTTTATAAATGCATTCAATGAACACCTTCAGGAATGCATGGATCATGCAATCTCAAATAAAACCAAGACCCAATCCTCCAAAGGCAGACGTCCTGTCTGGTGGACCCTAGCCATAAACAAACTATACAATAGAAGGAGGAAGCTACTACATGATAGAGCAAAATCCCAAAAAGGGAAGGCATCTCTGATCAGTATTAGCAAAAAACTATGAGCACTCATAAAATCATCTAAGGCCAGCTTCGAGAGAAAAATTGCACAGTACACTAAGGATAAACACAAGGCTTTCTTTAGTTATGTTAGTAACCTGGGTGGAAATTCCCAGATATGCTCAGAATTAGTCCAAAATGACAAAAAATACACCGAACCCACAGACATTGCCAGCATGCTAGCTGACAGGTTCAGCGAAACTTCTCTCCCCCTCCCCACCAAAAGGGCAAATATCTATCCCAGCAGAGTGCTGCCCCCCTGACATCTCAGATGCTCAGGTAAGAGCCGCCCTCTCCAAAGCAAAAAACACAGCATCAATGGGACCAGACGGTGTCCTGGGCTGCGTCCTACATGAACTCCAAGAAAAGCTAAACCCAAACATAAAACTGCTGTTCAATCTCAGCCTTACTACAGGATATGTACCCAAAGAGTGGCGTACAGCAACAGTGGTCCCTCTCCACAAAGGTGGTGCCTCAACGGTTCCTAGAAACTATCGCCCCATAAGCCTGACTAGCTTGGTCTGCAAAGCTATGGAAAGGATCATCATGGACCTCATAAATAAAGATATTGGGGACCTACATACACTGGATCCTACCCAGTTCAGCTTTGTTAAGGGTAGATCCTGCCTCTTAAACCTGGTCGATTTCTTTGAAACAGTCACCAAGGCCATTGACGAGGGGAAAGTGGTCCACACAGCCTACCTGGACCTCGCAAAAGCCTTCGATACAATACCCCACTCGGGCATTATAGATAAGCTCACCAGCTTAAATATAAACCCCTATGTCACTAGATGGGTTGCAAACTGGCTCAAGGACAAAACCCACATGGTTAGAATTGCTGGAGCCATGTCAGACTCCAAGCCAGTTACAAGTGGCGCCCCACAAGGCTCAGTCCTGGGACCTCTCTTGTTTGGTATATATTTCTCGGAGGTACAGGCCAACACGGAAGGACTGTGGCTGACCAAGTTCGCAGATGACTGCAAACTGGGCGCCATAATCGACTCTTCTGCCGACACAAGCATCCTCCAAAGGGGCCTCATAGAAACAGACAACTGGTGCCAGAGCCATGGCCTCAAGCTAAACATCAAAAAGTGTATAGTCATCCCCTTTGGCAAAAACAAAGTGCCCACAAATTACCACATAGGTGGTAATTCATTAAGTACAGAAGAAGTAATTAGGGACCTGGGGACCCAAGTTGATAGCAATCTCTCATTTGACAACCACGTGGCCAAAGTGGTTAGAAAAACATTTTATATAGCCCACCTAATCATGAAGGGATTCATATCTAGATCAGGGGAGGTCATCGTGCCTCTTTACTCATCCCTCATCAGGCCCATAATTGAGTACAATGCCCCTTTTGGGATGTACCTTACCAGACACCTGCAGCAACTGGAAAGACCCCAAAAGTACCTCACCAAGAGGATCAAAGGGCTCAAACAGATGCCATATGCTGTCCGGTTAAAGAAACTCCAGCTCTACTCAGTGGCATACCGCCTGCTCAGAGGCGATCTGTGCCTGACGTATAAAGCCATGTCCAACCCAGAATTAATGGACATGCTGCACCTCAGAAAATCCAAATCCCATCGAGCCATGTGCTCAAGAGACTTGAACCTCAGCACTGAAATAAATAGGACATGCTGGAGGGACAGATTCATAACCCAGAGGCTCCCTTCACTCTGGAATAAAATCCCAGTCCAGGTTAGGCAGAGTCCCTCATTGACTCTCTTCAAGAGGAACCTTGATGAGTGGATGGGAGATCGTAGGTTTACCCTGGGTATGACTTCTGTGTCACTGTTAGACAGAGGCACAGTATACTAACCTCGAAAAAGGGCATAGCAAAATTAATTTAAAATGGGTGGCTAAAGCCAAACACACTCTGGCTAGGCTTATAAATGTCCTAGGGCAGATAGCCTAGTATGAACCTATGAACCTATTACTTCAGTAAAATCTTATTTTTGTCTAAGTATGAAAGACAAACTTTTTATTAAAACTGAATACTCAGCATCAGATAACACATGCGATGATAGATTCCAAACTATGTTCTCTGTTGTTTGTCCCAAAGTTTCTTCAATGTAGGTGTGCCACTCGCTTCCCCTTCCATTTTCCTCCTCAATTGCTTCCGACTGCGCGACCGTGCCTCTGCCAATGGTTCACCTTGTATTCTTTTATAGGAAGCGGAAAAGGTAGCTGGTGTGAAGGAAAAGAGCCAGCAGTATGCATGCTATCATTAACATTTGCTCAAGCTGTCTCAGTGTGTGGGATAACATTCAATAATTCATCCGAGTGGTGTATTTGTGCCTTAACTTGAAAGGTCTTCCTTCTAGCACCCAATTCTAATGCCAGCACTTCAATGTCATTAACATTCTGATGTGCAGCAAAAGTGTCATGACGTAAATCAAAAGAACCAGTAGGATTGTGAGATGGCCTCTCAGCAGTAGTTTGAGTCGAAGGACATTCGTTGTTAGTAGTAGTGACTGAAGTATCAGATGAGCAACAAAATTAGAGAGACGAGCATTATTGGTATTATTCTCAGTAAAGCGAGGTAAAGTAAAAATATTGGCTGCTGCAAAATCAGCTCGATCTCTTACCAGTTTCTTTGCTTTAATCTTACATAGTCGACATTCATAAACTGTCACAGAATCCATCACTTCAGTCAGATGTTTCTCAACAATAACACCATCAAAACATGAAAGCAAGTCATTATACTGTTCTTTGATCTCAGTAGTTAGTGACTCAGTATCTCATGTGGCATATTTAATCAGTAGCTGCATGTACTTATAGCTACACTCTAAATTAGTAAGTTGCCATTCAGCTAATAGATCAGGTAAATTGTTGCCTTGTGTGGGCATCACTAGTACTCTAAGTCTACGAGGCACAATTTTTTCTTTCAAGCACAGTTCCAAATGGAAGTTCTGATATTGCTGTCTCTTAAGTTTAAAAATGTTGTTTTCTATGGCATGAACCTTCGTCTTTAGTAGCACTATAGCCACCTATACCTCAGAGCTCCCGGTCATGCAGTCGGAACCGATTGAAGAGGAAAATGGAAGGGAAAATGGAAGGGGAAGTGAGTGGCACACCTATATTGAAGAAACTTTGGGACAAACAACAGGGAACACAGTTTGGAATCTATCACCGCATGTGTTATCTGATGCTGAGTATTCAGTTTTAATGAAAGGTTTGTCTTTCATACCTAGACAAAAGCAAGATTTTACCGAAGTAATACTTGATTTTAAAATGTTTATTAGAAATTTGCTTTTGAAGTTAAATTTTAAAGATGCTGGATGTTAAAGTAGAAATGTTTGTGAATTTAGGAAACCAAGTACATATTTACCTAATTCTATCCCTTTAGTGACCACCTTTGAAAAGTTATGTTTAGATGACTTTTACAAGTTGTATGATTTGAACACTGGTAAAGGTGATAAGGGTAAATGCATGAACTATAATTTGACAAAAAATGAGTATATTGCATTAAGAAATCTGCAGAGCAATGATAATTTAATCATCAGACCTCTGGATAAAAGCAGTCTCTGTTTTATTTGATTTAGATCGATGCAATAATGATATAATTGAATTATTATCCAACAGCCACTTTTACTTGGGAATTTATCATAAACGTGTAGATTCTATGATTACTACTGTGCATAATGTAATTAGGAATTTATTACAAACAGGTTTGATTGATAGTGATTTATTTCACTACCTAATATTGTTAAATCCTTTAATACCCATCATTCAGGGCCTGCCCCAAATCCAAAAGGATTCCATATATCCCCCACTACGTCCCATTGTAGCAGGCAGAAGCTGGTGTACTGAACACCTGCCTCCATATACATTGAGAAGAAACTCAGACCTATTTTAAAGAATATTATGCATGTCATAAAGGACATACAACAATTTTTAAGTGATTTATTTTTGTATATGGAAACATACTCTACCACAAATGATTTATTATTAGTGACGATGGATATCATGTCACTTTTTACTGTAATCCCTAATAGTGATGATATATTGAACATTAGGCACTTTTTACAAAGGTACACTGAGTATTCTGATAGAGAGGTAAAAGTACTTATTATTTTATTGGAATGTGTTTTACAGAATAATCTGTTTGTATTCAATGATTGCATCTACTGGCAGAAGCACGGCGTAGCTATGGGCACATCTTGTGCCAATAATTACTTCAATGCTGTTCTAGTGGAATGGGAACATGAACATATTTTTAATAGACCATTTAGCTCACAAGTAGCCGACTATTGTTGTTTTGTGGATGACATTTTTTTGTTATAGGATGGTTCAAAAGAGTCCTATAATACCTTTAAGGAATATATTAACAATATTAATTCATATTTTAGGTTTTCCTCTACAGTCTCTGAACATTCAGTATATTTTTTAGATGTGAGTGTTTCAGTGGGCCCAGTAGGTAATGTACTTACAAAACTATATAGGAAACCCTGTTATTGTAACCATCTTTTGCTCAGAGAAAGCATGCACCCTGCCCATGTTTTTAAGAGCATAGTTAGAAGTCAAATGTTTAGGGCATCATGGTTAAGTGTTCAAGACACAGAGTTTGTACAACAAGCACAACAGCTGGAGACAGCATTTATAACTACAGGTTACTCTGAGAATGAAATCCATGAGAATGTTAAGTTGGTAACAGGATTAAGGAACAACAGAGCTAAACCCTATTATGGTACGAAATATACTAAGAGTAATATTTCCTCTATGAATAACCAAGATGATAAATTAAAAGTATGTTTACACTGTTCCAGTGACGTTAAGTGTTATAAGGATATTATTGAGAAACACTGGAAGGACTTGACCACTGATGATACCATTAGAAATACAGTAGACGATAGATCTAAATACATCTATAAGAATATGAAATCTTTGAGACAACGCCTTTGCATTCCTAAGAAGAACAGAACCGTAGCAATCAATAAATGTACAACACCATCTGGACATTGCAACTGCTGCCAATACATTGATAGCAGTGGTGAGTTTAAACATCCTGACCAAGGCAAAATCTATACGTTTAGTGTTGTTGCTATGTGATACTGCAACAAAGAATTATCACCAAACAAACAGAAACAAATGAAAAAATACTGAAAATTAGGCGAGATACACTGTGAGCGATGTCAAGAAAAAGCAGAAAAGATAAAAACTTCCAAATTTTATTAGCGCTTTCGGTGGGGTCAGTGCCTCACTTTCTTCAGACATAAACTAAATCAATTAAAACTGCTTTATACTCTATTAAGACCAATTATCCAATTATTTATACAAAATTCCTCATAAACTTGTATTTAAAGAGACAAACATAGAAGACCTGTTCGTACCCATTAAAGCCATATAGAAACAAACCAATTCTGTATATACCAGAATGTTACATAATCCTATAAAAATCAAACTTCAGTTTAACAAATTACTTATTGTAACATAAAAAATATATATATGTAAGTTAAAAAAATCAATCAATACTATTAATTTTATAAAAGATTAACGCATCCTTTACATTAAATCACTATAATGCTTTAAAGACAAAATTTCATTATTAAAACCTAGTATACCCTAATACCAACTAAAAATGCATTTAATAATATGACATATACATATAAAAACATATCCTTAAATTTGTAATATAAATCTTACAAGTTTTGTATTTTTGAATTCATTTAATAGAAGCTTGTTTTATGCTTTATCGTAAATGCTTCCATTATTCTAGAATTAAGGTCCATGTTAAATTGGTGACTAATTATTAAAAACTCACACTTCTAAGGAGTATGTCAAATTGTTAATTATACCATGACCCCCCATTAATATTCCAAAACGTGCACGCTGGCCAATCGACTTATACTAATGGAAAAAGGTCCGGTCACCCGGACTTTTTCCATTAGTATAAGTCTTTTTTTAAAACACTGTCTCGCTATGTTAAAAGAGTTTAACATAGCGACACAGGTTTAAAAAAAGCAATGGAGATCTCCGTTGCTTTTTTTAAAGCTGTCTTGCTATGTTAAACTCCTTTAACATAGCGACACAGTGTGTAAAAAGCAACGGAGATCTTGCTTTTTCCGGTGCTTTTTTTTTAAACCTGTCTCACTATGTTAAATGGGTTTAACATAGCGAGACAGCTTTAAAATAAGCAACGGAGATCTCCGTTGCTTATTTTAAAGCTGTCTCGCTATGTTAAACCCATTTAACATAGCGAGACAGGTTTAAAAAAAAAGCAACGGAGAAAGCAAGATCTCCGTTGCTTTTTACTGTTTTGCTATGTTAAATGGGTTTAACATAGCGCGACAGCTTTAAAATAAGCAACTGACATCTCCGTTGCTTATTTTAAAGCTGTATCGCTATGTTAAACCCATTTAACATAGCGAAACAGTAAAAAGCAATGGAGATCTTGCTTTCTCCGTTGCTTTTGGCCACAGCTCTGATGTACTGCATAGGCATGCGCAGTACATCAGAACTGCCGTGGATGCCAGACAGCTGCGGAAGGGCAGCAAAGAGGCATTATACAATGCCATTATTTAAGAAAAGTAATTGTTTCTTTTCTTAAATAATGTCATAGTATAATAGCAATAACCCACTTCTGGGTGTGGGTAATGCGAGATTTACCCATGGTTGTCTTTGTAAATCCCGCATTACCCACACCCAGGCATGGGTTATTGCTATAATATCATAGACACAGCCAATACTCGAGAACTAGTATTCATATTATGTTAGGAAATATATTGTTAATAACAAACACTTCTATATAATATTTTAAAGAAACAAAGGGATTTTTATTTTAAAGAAACAAGGGGATTTTTATTTATTAATAAATACCCCCAAAGGTAGTTTACCTCCTTAAAGCCAGACACTTCAAAATACACTTAATTGAGACATATTCGTTGAGGCCTGTGTGAATGTGTGCAGCTGTTCTAATTTGCCACATAATTTCATCCATTTCTAATTGTATCCCTAATGTAATTTATATTATAAATTTAAGGATATGCTTTTATATGTATATGTCATATTATTAAATGCATTTTTAGTTGGTATTAGAGTATACCAGGTTTTAATAATGAAATTTTGTCTTTAAAGCATTATAGTGATTTAATGTAAAGGATGCGTAAATCTTTTATAAAATTAATAGTATTGATTGCTTTTTTAACTTACATATATATATATATATTTTTTTTATGTTACAATAAGTAATTTATTAAACTGAAGTTTGATTTGTATAGGATTATGTAACATTCTGGTATATACAGAATTGGTTTGTTTCTATATGGCTTTAATGGGTACGAACAGGTCTTCTATGTTTGTCTCTTTAAATACAAGTTTATGAGGAATTTTGTATAAATAATTGGATAATTGGTCTTAATAGAGTATAAAACAGTTTTAATTGATTTAGTTTATGTCTGAAGAAGGTGAGGCAGTGACCCCACCGAAAGCGGTAATAAAATTTGGAAGTTTTTAACTTTTCTGCTTTTTTTTGACATCGCTCACAGTGTATCTCACCTAATTTTCAGTAGTTTTACATGTGATACTGCCCATGTGGTTTATTTAGCCTATTGTCCTTTTTGTTTCAAATATTATGTGGGTAAGACCGATAGGACCCTTAGGGAGAGAATTAAAGAACATTATTACCACGTGAGCAAGGGTAATAATACAAGTGCACTCTCTAAACATATATTAAAGACTGATACGTCACAATACTTTAAATTTATGGTAGTACGACGTGTATTTGAGAATATCAGAAAAGGTGATATAAGGAATCTGACTGATCAAGCAGAGGACAAATGGATTATTAGATTAAGGGGGGGACTCTGGACACGGCCTCAATGATAGAGTACATTAGGCCTGAGCTCAAAGCTAGACCTTTGAGTAAGAAGTGAACCTATAGATGTCATTCATTATTATTATTATTATTATTATTATTATTATTATTATTATTATTATTATTATTATATTTAATTTTATCATGTCATTGATAAAAATGTATATGTGTTTTTTTTATATATTTTATTTGTTACACATATTTATTTTTCACATAGATAGATAGATAGATAGATAGATAGATAGATAGATAGATAGATAGATAGATAGATATATTTATATAGAATCATTTTGGTGTAGTTAAATATAATATTTATTCACAGTTGTAGTTTTGTTTTCAAAAAAAAATTTTGGAGTGTTCTATTGTGAGTATACTTTTTAATATTGATTGTGGTTTGTCATGTGATGTGTTGAACTAGGTATTTAATGAGCTAAATCTGTTATTTTACTATGCATCTGATGAAGTAGCTTTGCTACGAAAGCGCTTATGTACTTGTTTTTTTTATATTAAAGTGAAGTTATACTGGAATTCCTGGCTGTCCTTGGATCCCTGTGTGTTCTCTTCATAGAATTAATTCTGTTTTACTAGCATCTCTGAGGGAAATATTAATGTTTTGGGTGCAGCAGTATTAATTAAAGGGAATTTTACAATATCAGTTTGATAAACTGTCCCCCGGATTCACGAATCCTCCGTGTAAGACTTAATAAGTCTTACTCGGAGGCTGCAGTTGAACGGTATGACGTCAGCGTGCCATGAATATTCATGAGGGCACACCGACTGAACCGTAAGTCTTACAAGGACCGGGTAGGAAAGCAGGGGGCATGTCTGACTGCCGAGCAGTCTAAACGGCTACGCCCCTGCAAGGTTTGTAAAAGGAAAATGAAAGTACACAAGAGTGAGTCCGCTCAAATGTCCTTGCACCCAACACCACACTCCCTGACATTGTAAACCCTCATCACAGTTATGAAAAGTAAAAAATGTATTTTATTTTTTTTTTAAATTCCTGAAATAGCTGCCCGTATTTGCACGTGTGTGCATGGGTGTGCCAATTGCTTAGCTGTAGTTAGCAATTCCGACATGGAAGAGCATAAAAAGAATGTTTATACAAATCGCACCAAATAGCAATAGCATAATGGTAGAGCATTCGCGCAAAGAAGCAGCAATCACGGTTCAAGCTCCCCTTTTTCTTTATGTTTTAAATCAGTACATGGAATAATACCTGACACATATGATTAAAATATCAGTAAAAAGCAGTGAAATGGCCAATGTATCAGTGAACAAAATATTAAATTTTTAAAGGATCCTGATACATAATTGCTTGCAGTGAAGCAGCACTTTACCCAGCGCAATAGAGTTGCCCATAGTTTAATAGCAGTTTACCCAGCGCAATAGAGTTGCCCAAAATTTAAGAGCACTGTACCCAGTGCAATAGAGGTGCCCATAGCAAAATAGCACTTTAACCAGCGCAATGTGTTTGCGTGGATGTGCGTGCTGCAACGTAGGGCAACATGGGGCAACGTAGAGCAAAGTTGCTTAAACGCAGCCGCACCCCCTAGCCTGTCTGGACAGTATGAAAATAAAATGAATGACAAGGCTCAAACCCAGGACTCTGTGAATCATAATCAAAGCACAGAACCACTAAGCCATGACAAGTTAGGAGAAATAGCTGCTGTTAACATACATATACTTAGTAATGGTAGATTAACCATTACTAAGCAGGTCTGCAGTCAGCCGAGAATTTTCAAAAATGGCCAATCACAAAAAAGTGTGGGAAATGCGGCATATTTAAGCCCCATAGGTGGGAATACTCACCATAACTGATTGTAGCTCACATCTGCAGTTAGAATGGCTGGTGCGGGAGAGGGTACACACTTCTGAGCGCAACGTTGGGGCATCGAGGAGTCAAAATACATGGTTTGGCTCCTTGTCCACCGTCGTGAGTCAAGACTCCTGCAGGGCCAGTACCAAGGGACAGAGTACAAGGCAGAGGCTTGGAACCGGTTAGCTCATGACCTCACCAGTGTTACAGTGGACTGGTGAGCAGGTCCATCACCACCATGCAGACCTGAAGAGACGGAAGCAGGACCACCTGAACCAATGGATACAGGATGCCCATGGGATGCAGGATGCCCCACAACTGAGTAGGTAACCATGGAATGCAGTATGTAGGAATTGATAATTGATTCTGTATAATGGATAGGTATGTCTCAATATCCCTTAATTTACTTTACAGCTGCAGGTGATCGTGCTGCGAATCAGCAAGCCTATGCAGATAGGATGCTAAGGCTGGGCCACCAGGCAGGTTAGTGATTATTCTGCATGTATTGTTATATAAAATAGGGGAGAGAGCATGAAATAAAGTGTTGTAGTCCAATAATACAGCCATAAATGGCCTGAATAACTCCTCTGCATGTACTGTCAGATAAAAAAGTCAGAGAGCCAGAAAAAGAGTGTAGTAACCCATTAAGAAAGGTAACATATGTCCGGAATAATATATCTGCAGGTACTGTCATATAAAATAAGTGAGTGAGCCTGAAAAAGAGTGTTCTAGCCTATTAATAAAGGTATAATATGTCTTGAATATGTCTTCCATATGCACCATTATAACAAATAAAGGAGTGAGCCTGTGAAAAAGTGTGTAATGTCATTAATAAAGGTCTAAAACCTGGAGTGTGTCTGTGTCACTTAGTTTGAAATGTTGTTGTACCCTTGCATTATACAAATAGTACTGTTTTAAAAAGTGCTGGCAACCCAGAGTTGTGCAGTCCCATATAAAGTGGGTGATGGAAGTGCTAGTAGCTGTGAAGCATATATACAGTCCTCAACAGTCAGTTACTGGCTGGCATGCATAAGTAAATCTGGCACACGAGTAGCATGTTAATTTGTTCCCCAGAAATGTGAGTGTGTGTCAAGAAATGCAAAGTTCTGTACAAATAGAAGTGAAAATGTCATGTAAAAACATCCAGATATGTAGATAAAGAAATATAAATGCAATCAAGGAATATGTAGCAGTAACATCTGCATCTTGGACAGTTAGTATGTCAGATATAGGTCAGGCATATATTGAACTAGCCAAACCCATTACACAACCTAATGCATGGTGGCAAGTGTAATAATACATGTAGGGGATATACACCTGCAGTCACTAGGAATGTAGTGTAGACTAAAAGTAATTATAAGATGTTAATCAAGGTTTTTTTCTACACCCTACTGTATGTACATAAACCATGCCATTCCACACCTCAATGGGTATGTGTAATCTTAAATATTTGTTGGGACATATGTCCTATTGTTCTATAAATATTTGCATTCATGTTGACACATATGCCCTGTTCAAACCCCACAATCATGGTGGCCTGTTGCTACCAAACATCCCTGCATGCTGTTGGAATATCCACTGTTGTTCAATATATGCATGTGTTATGCTTAGTGTTCAACTGTTGGAACCTTGGTGTGTTGGGTTAATGGGAATATTACTGCATGCTGTTACAACTAATCTGGAATGCTGTTGTTTATGTTGTAATTAAACACACCTAATCACAGAACGTATGGGAAGGCCGGTCCCAGCGGACCCACCTGTCCCTCCTCAGCTGGCGAGTGCACCTGGCACCAGCAGGTCCCGTGCCCAGCCCGGGCTCCCCTCCTCCGTTGGTCCTGTGCCACCTTCAGATGGAAGCACTGCAGGGGATGCGGCTCATCCCCCCATGCAAGTGTGGGCAGAGAAGGGCCACCTGTCACCCTTCGAAGGATCCGGGCTGTGGTGCATAGGGAGATCCAGCGTTCAGTCGCTAATCCCCTATGCCAGCTCGAGGCGAGAATGGTGCATCTCACAGGTGAGCCTGTCTGTCCTATGCAGCCCCCAGCACAGCCACCCTTGGGGCTGTGAAAGTGCAGTGGTGATTGCCCATGGGTGGGGATCTCAGTTCCACTGTTACCATCTGTGGGCTCATGGTCTTTCGATTTCCAAACATCCATCCCCATCAATTGTGTTCACCCACCCCATGTGTCAAACACCACCCCTGTATGCGTCTTGTCTGTCTTGTCTGTTTACCTCCCCAACCTACCTCCCCAAACATACCTACTTCCACTACCTCACTTTCCACTCTCACCTGAAAAAAAAACAAAAAAAAAAAAGGGCAATCTGTACCCACAAAAAAATTACGCCTCATACATAGCTGCCCATTTCACACACATGTCCACTGGACATGTAAACTGATAATTATAATTGTCAATACAACATACTTTGTTGTCCTCACCCCTCTCCCAGGGGTGGAAGGTTTCAAATTTCACTCCAAATTTATTGCATATGCACAGCTGTTGCTGGTAAAGAAATGGGCAGCTATGGACCTTCCCTACACCCGTCCTGCACATCCTGAGCTTGTTTACCTACTGTCTGTTCCTCTTTGTGCCCCCTTTTTCACCACTTTCCTATCTCCCCATTTTCTTTTCTTTAAAAGAAATTAGGGTGGGGGTTAGTGGGAGTAAGCACTTTTAAGCGGTAGTAAGCATGTTTAAGCGAGTGTGCGCATGTGTGCACTTAGCTAAGCATTGCTAAGCATAGCGCAAACCCACGCAAACCCGCTTACAACTGCTTAAAATTGCCTTAGTCGCTCTATGGATGGGCACTTGTTCTGCTCAGCAGCAAAAGAAAAGACCTCTGCCAGTCTCGAACCTCAGACCATTGACACAATAGACTGCATAAATTACCACTAAGCCACAGCAAATATGCAAATAGCTTGTGCTGACATAAATATATCATGCATTACAATGATGGAATGGAAATGGAAATTAGGAATGGTATAACACAAATCCTGTTTTGTGGGACTTTACCAGCAGTTGTTGTGGAATTGTATGACATGACTGTGAAAAGAGAACCAGCCATCCAAGCAGGAAATAATGTTACAGTAGCACCTTACAAACACCACACATTATCAGACCAGGATAAATACTGGCAAAGTTGATTAGGGCAGAGGCCAGACACCCCAACTGTGACTGCTTTACAGGGATGTCCCTGATTTGTAAACAAATGTTAGCTGTGCCCCACTGAATCACTCTGGAAAGTACTAACTTTAGGCAGACAAGTGTGGAATCACAAGTAATGAATAATCTCAAAAGGTGAGAGTAAACACTGCTTGCACATCAGAAAAGGTGTAGGTATACATATGCTCTGATTCCCAAGAAAGTCTCAACTGCAATATGTCTGTAATATATTGCAGGTGTATCTAATGTATATGTACCTTTCACTGAGGCCGTTCATATACATACCTGAGAGTATCTGAGGCCTGGCAGAGGCAGAAACACACAGGCATATCAGCATTACTGCTGTTGCACACTCTGCAAATAGCTTTGGAAGGAGTTCCACAAGCATGCTATTATGTAGGAGTACAACACAGAAATATCACAGGATGTAGCCATGTACTGCTAACAACCAACTGTGACAATGCCAATGTGCCAGTGCTGAAAAGACTGGTGTGGTGCACAGACAAAGTATAATAGGCTAACCTCTAGCTACCATCTGGATATGTCCACAGGTGAGAGCAACACATACAGACTACTTGCCTTGATAGAATAACAGGTACACAGCAATCCTGTATGTTCAGCAAGATAAACCTCACATGATAATAAAAAATGCCCTTTGCAGTTCTGCACCCCTACCCAAAGGTACAACACACCTGTGTATTCAGGCAAAAACCAGGGTATAGGTAGGTATACTCAGTGCTGAAATATGTCCAGTTGTGTTGAGCAGCCTGTGCTAATTGCAACACAAGCAAACCACAAACTGTTCAGAGGTGAGTAACACGATAATTACAGTATAGCAGTTCACAAACACTGCATGTGCCACAGGAATACAGTGCACTAACCACATTTGTATGTCAGTTAAATGTCTAATTCAGAAAGAAAGTACATACTTCCATGTATCCTGTGTTAGCATTTGGAGGGGTGAGTACATGTCTACACTGAGAAGTGTGTACTGGAAGCAGCAACATTCAGGTTTGAGTACAGCATGCATATCACTGGCTGCAACCCTAGCTTCAGATAAGAGACATATACCAACCTTCTTGGTGACACAACGGTGTGCAGAGCAAACAAGCATGGGCCCCAACTTGGAAAGCTGAAAGGGCTACGCCTACCTAACCTAGCATTTTATAGCAGTGGGCTGCAATCACAGTGAGTAATGCAATCAGCACACAGCAGGCTGCATGCAATTACTGAATGGTGGGCAACAATTGGTGCAGAGGCTGTTACATTGCACAAGTGCAGATACCTAGAAAAGCAGGCTGTACCTGCTGTCCACACATGCAATAATAGGTACAGGGAGATAGAGAGTGAGAGCGAGAGAGAGAGACACAGACAGAGACAAAGACAACAGAGAGAGAGAAACCAAGACAGAAACAGAAACAGAGGGAGAAAACCCAAAACAAGCAACCAACCAAAAAAAAAAACCCTACAAAACTGTAACAGACGGAGCAGGAAAATACAAAGGTAAGGTATGTAACTCATATGTATGTGTTGGCATGTAGTAAATGTTCCCGAAGAGTACTCTACACACTGCAAATCATCCATGTGTGGCTGCAGTATGTATCTATCTTTATCTGCATATGTGCATAGGGCAAGGGACATACTGCAACTGTTAGTGAAGGGTGGACAGATATCTGTTGTTGAAAGTTGTTATGTGCATATATCTATGTAGGTCATAGTGTGTGTCATAGAAAACAGCATGCAGTGCTGATATATGTCATGTGCTGGTTAAACGCTGTGGGACTGATTTGTCAGATCTGCTGTGTTACAGCCAGTGAGGCCTGCTAAAGGTACATGGGCCGAGGACACCCACATGCATTCTGCACAGCACTGTGCAATATAATCACATAACTGTACATCTCACAACTGTCGCATAACTGATATCCCCACCATGAAAGGTGGACTGTACATGTGCCTATATGTACATCTATGTGTACAGCAATGGATGTGTACATGTATGTGTATAGATATGTATATATATATATATATATATATATATATATAGAGAGAGAGAGAGAGAGACATGGGGCCTTATGTACTGCAACAGGTGTGTGGTGACCAAGGCATGGATTTTATGTTGATACTGCAGTGCCATTCCTCCTTTCCAAAACACTGTACCCATTAACTACCACACAGATAGAGATCTACCCAACACCGAAAGGTGTGATAAGGGAACATGGGACACAGATGGACAGTAGCCACCTCTTTGATAAAAACAGTGCCACACTAGACCTGTAATCTGTCTGTGTGGTATGTGTCATGACAACAGGTGTGTCATCTAGGGAAATATAGGTCAGTGTACCCCTCTACTCATCACAATGCCCTGTGTGGTATGTACCTCACATGACAACTACGGCAGGTGGAAAGGCCACAGACATACCTCACAGAGGGTAATACTGGCCGCAAACAGATGCCCTATGCAGACTGACTCACAAAACCACATCTAGACCGTATTACATACCGGCCACACAGAGGTGACCTCTGCCGAACATACAGAGGTATGTCACACCCATAGCTGGGTGACAACCACCATGGCAACATATCACAATCCCTCCGGGATACACGGTCTAGGGCCCTAAACCCTGTCAGCTCACTAAACAGAACATGCTGGAGGGATAGGTTCCTATCTCAGAGATATCCCATACACTGGAATAGACCACCTAGCAATAGCAAACAAGGCTCCTCATTAGCAGTTGTCATAAATACCCCTGATGATTGTTGGAGATTGGTCATACACCCCAGGAACCCCCTCTGTGGTTCTGGTTGGCAGGGGCAAGTAAGATCAAAGTACGTGTGTCAAAGGCCAGGGAAGCATATGGCTAGGCTGCCGTAGGCCCTAGGGCCAATAGTATATAACCTACCTATGACCCTATGCACTCACACATGTACTCAATGCAATACCTGCTATGTGAGGTTGAATAAGTGTAACACTGAATGTGTGCAAGGTCTGTAAAGGTGTGATAGGTTAGTGTGAAGTTGTATCTGACATGGTAGTGTCTATCCTAGCTGTGACGCCAGGGAAAGATGTGTATTGTACTGTTAGGCAGACATAGTAGTATGGCATACGATGTGACATACTTCCTTGTTGACGACCGTGGTGTCTCTTGTAGGCTAAAGCAATACATGTATGCTTAGTGAGTGGTACTGCTAGTGAATCAAACTCCCATAGGAACTGCAGTACTACCTGAAGCTGTAGGCCTAAACAGCACAGTATGGTGTGTGTTCACATTGCTTGGAAACACTGTCTTGTGTGTTTCCTGTAGTCTGCACAAAGGACAAAACTCAGGCATAAGGGTCTGTAAGTAGTGGCACACAGTACTGTATGGTACACAGGTAATGCTCACCTGTGTTGGCATACAGTGGTGCGTTGTATGTTTGTATGATGTGTGTGTAATTATGCCTGTACCATGGTTGCAATCATATGTGTGTTACAGGGTATACATGTGTATCCAGCAACATATATACTCTGTTACAGCAGTATGCCACCTATAGTAACAACTGTACATATATGTTAGGCAGGGCTATGGCATCAATGAGTAGGGTGGTTGACTGGTAATACTGTAACTGTACTTTACTTTCATTGCAATGGATGACATCTCTGTTCGTGCATTGGCGTGATATATACCCCTGTGTCGAGGTTGTGCATTGCGTCATAAAAAGTGTGCTGGGTACTGTTGTATAGTGGTGTGATATATGGAGTATGCCAGGCACTGTTAGTCAGTTGTGGCCTGAGAACCAATAAGTGGTAGTGAACGTGTGTAACCCCTGACAGAGAAATGGATGGTATACATGTCAGTAAAGTGATATCTTTGGTTAAAGGTTTAATGTGTGCCACAGGACTCGCTCACACATATTGTTCATATCTTTTTCAGCCAGATGGCCCACCAATGCAACCCATCGTATGCAGCAGCGGAGAAAGATGAAATTGTCCAAAGCCTGGTGCAGCAGTACACAATGCTGTTTTCTTGAAGCAGCCAGCACCAGCAGGAGTGGACTGCACTGTGGCAGGATCTTGTTTGTCGGGTAAATGACATAGGCATGCATAACCGGACATTTGATCAGGTATGCCATCACTGCAGTGATTTAATTAGACATGTCTGGCGGCATGCGTTTGATATCCAAAGACAACAGCTTGCCACAGGTGGTGGGGTGGCCATTCATCCCCCCCTCACCAGAGTGTAGGAGCTGCTCCTAAGCATGGTGGCTCCTGGACAACAGCAGCAACAACCTGTGACATGTGTTGTCATGGAGGCCGGTGCCACCCAGCATGTTCACATGGAGTGAGCAGGTAACATGCCCTATCTGTAGACTACAGTTAACTGTATTGTTGTATTATGTCTACGTGAGATGTGTACTGTGTGTTTAGCAGTTGTGCTGCCTAGTGTTATGCAATACTGATATTTGGAATATTATCTCTACACCTGTGACTGTTGACTGTTGTTCCACTGTAGTTTAGCATACCCACTATAGCAATGCCACAGTTGTGGCCACTGACGAACTCTCTCATATTCTCGTAGGTCCCTCTGGTGTGACAGCAGGGCAGACGATCCATGCTGGTGAGTGTGGTATAACTGCAATGATGGTAATGAAATGTGCATGTCATAGGTGAGGTTTAGGCCATGTACACATAACACACATACGCATAATGCATGCCGTGCATGTTTGCGGTAAGACGTTGCACAGCTCAGTAATGTCAGTAGCTGCCTCAATGACATGCAATACACAGAGCATCAGACACAGTTGTGGCAACACCGTACTGCACATTGGATAGGCATAGTTGCTACAGCTGTACACAACATAACACGTTTATTATACGCAGTACACAAAAACATGCTACATATGACATTACCACACACCCGCTGTAAGGTCACACTTCAGTATCCCACATGTCATCCACACACACATGATGTACCTCAGGGGTAGAAGCCTATCATGGGGCTGTGCAACACTCTTCAACACATAACACAGTCGTGTTAGGCAATGCTCCTTATTGGGCACCTCACACACCCATGTACAAAGTGGCTGTGTAATTGTGAATGTAGCCACGGCACTGCAGTTCAGGTACAGCATGCTAGGCGGTGGTCTGTCACACATTAGTAGCCATGAGTGACCACAAGATGCATGATGATGATGGCACATGGTACTACACCCCATCCAGTTACAGTGACCACAGTACTACACATAGCAGTCATTGCTTTGCACCTCAGTGTTGTGTGTGTGCAAACATATGCACCTATACACAATATGCATAGCATGTTGTGTGTGTGCTTACATATGTCAGTATAGACAATATGCTCAGCAGTCACCATCTGTACAAAGTGTCACATATATGTCCTGGAATGCTATTGGGTGTATAGGTCACATGACACACATTGGGTATGTGTGGTGTTTAATGTTGAAACCATAACCACTGTACAAGTGCCATGTTGAGCATTGGGATTTCTTCACGTCTACATGCACCACTCATCCTGTGTGTGTACATAGCATGCATGTGCTACACCTGTGCCCAATATTATCTGCTATGGACACAGACACTGTAATCACACATGACAATCTATGTGCCACACAGATAACAAATGCAGCCATGGTATGTATACCTGTGAGTGATGGTGCACAGGACATTGCAGAGCTGATAATACATGCACAGCAATGTTGTGTCCATGTACTCATTGTGTTCCAGGGTGTAGCCAATCACTGAACAACTACACACATGCATCAAAGCCATGTATAATGTCATTAAATAGGGCCGTCTACACTTGCACTGTATGGTCTTGAGTAACACATATTCTGCATGCTGACACGTGTGAGGTGACTGTTTGCCTTGTGATACTGGCACCCACCTTCACCCATTATTGAGTATGTGTTGGATTGCTGGTGTGTGCATGTGCTGTAGTGAGGAGTGTATTTGTGTGCATGTGTGCATGTGTGCATGTGTTCATGCGTGCATGTGTTCATGTGTGCATGTGTGCATGTGTTCATGTGTTCATGTGTGCACATGTGCATGTGTGCATGTGTGCAGGTGTGCTAACATCATATACAGATTGTAAAGTGTGTTTCCTGTCTTCCTCTCACAGGTGCTGAGTTTGGGGTGGCTGAAAGCAGCAGGGAACCTGAAGTCACTGCCACTAATAGTGGAGATGATGAGAAATGTATTTTGGCACAGGAAGGTTTGACAGGGTCTGTTGTTGGTCCACCAATCGACAGTACACAGCGTTCAACCTCATCTATGCGCACACTTATACTGCCGATACATCCCTCATCACCAATGGCCTTAGCCGAGGGACAGCATACAGTTGGCATTGACCAGGAGAGTGTGGTACCCATGACACTTGCATCCCCTCACAGCAGCCATAGCCAGATTCCTGGAACGGTACCACATAGGCGGATGTCCAGGGGATATCAGGGGAGCACCACTGGTCGTATTGCCCCTGGCAGACGTGCCCCCAGAGGTATTACAACCTCTAGTAGGTTCTGGGCTGTAATGCAGGCACAGACACATATGGAACGGTACACCAGGCAGGGACTAAGGGCGCAGAGGGCTCATTACAGCGCTATCGATTACAGCATCCGTGACCTTGCCGGTGCCATCCAGAATTTCACCGAGGTCATTGATAGACGTTGGGGGAGACAATAGACGCCCTCCACAATGTGTCTTCCATGAGCCAGAACCATGCGGGATGGATGAGACGTCAACACGGACGCATGCCAGCAACAGCAACAGCTGTCAGTCGATACGGACGGCACACAGATCACAGCTGCTCCCATAATGGCAGTACCAGCCCCAGCAATGCTGGGGCTGGCCTGTCTATTGACCGTCCTAGTAGACAATGTGCACATGGCTCCGGCCAGTCCCAGCAGGGACATGGGTCCAGTCATCATACCTCTGCCTCTGATGATAGTACCCAGTCAGGGTTGGTACCCGATACTGCCCGTAGCACCCCTGCCAGGCACAGGTACTGTGTCTGTGCCCAGAGACAGTGATCTGTACGGCCTAGCAGGTACACTCTGTGGCTGTCCCACAACCTCCCGTATATGGCAGCCACATGGTGGAGCTGTGTGCATGCAGACACACACACACACACACACACACACACACACACACACACACACACACACATTAACCAAACAAGTAGGGCTCACACATACACACATTACATCAACATTGGCCCATGCTGTACTGTTGTCCCTCACACAAACACACACACACACACACACACACACACACACACACACACACACAGACATGTCGATTGGATGGATCAATGTCGGGCTCTGGCAAACCAACAACACACCCTGTGCATATGATGACACCTGTGCCACCTCCTGTCATCTGTAATATTGATGCAGGAACAGGCCAACATGGTTCTGATGCACAGAGTGACATTCTAGCAGTGTAGCAATATTAGCAAGTTGTCAACAGGAAAGTGTAATGCTATCCTTATAAGTATATCTGAGCAGGCATTATGCATCACAGCTCTGATTGTCAATGTAGCATTGTTTACACCAGTGTTAGGTCTAAGTATGTATCGTCCACCCATGTGCCAATTAGCTGAAGTGTACAGTGTTGCCAGCATGTGTTAGTGAGTGAACAGTATGTGTGTGGTGTGTGCATTACAGATTAGCAGGTGTACATCTGTGAACATGGTGGGTGCACACTGTCTGCATGTACGTGCATAGTGGACACATGGGATGTGTGACATACCCTGTTGTACACATTGTTAACATCTCATAATATCTTTCGATGGCCAGTATGCATTCTACTACAGATATGTACTAACCTGGGTACACATGTGTGTATGACATGGGTTGACAGTATGCTGTGGGTGATACTGTTGATACCTGTCAATGATTTGCAGTCTGGTGGTATACACAACCTCAACAGCATGACTATAACCAATCATTAGATGATGTCCTGACAAATGACACACAGTTGTAGGGAACTCAGTAACAGTTGGATCCTTCCGGTACTATACTATAACAGTGACCAGTGGTATTGACCGCCACCCATACCTGGGACCACACCTGTTTGGCATATAGCCCTCTTAGGTACATGCAAACACACTAGGGATATGTCCATCCACATCTGGAAATGCATGCATTGGCCTACAATGCATTCCCTGGATGGGACGCATATCCTACACAAGGGTATCATACAGTCAGATATCTGTTGTCCAATACATGCTGTATAGCAGTAAGCCGACTATGGCATAGTCATCCACATTTACTATACATACTATCCTGACAGTACCACATAGGTGGTAGCCTTCAACATGTATGTTGGGTAACAATGTGTACATACAGCCACGTGTTATGTCATCTGTCCCTTGGTATCCACATATCCATAGGTATTGTGGAGTCCCTCGGTGTGTCACAGAAGACATTAGGGGCCTGAATGCATATCCAATGCATGTCCATTATTGCCAGTCGTTGTTGTGTATGAACATGTCTGACATATACCTCAGGCATGTACCCTCACTCACAGTACTCTATAGTAACTGTCATGGGTGTGTGTGGCACAGATGACCTTGGACACAGATCACTACAGTGGCCGGGCTTGTCACATACATACATATGTGACCTACGATCTGAGAAGCAGTGGCACAATCTGTCAAAGGAAACAAATGCATTCATGTAGTATGGAGGCTTCACACCTATGTACTGATTGAGGTCACATGTACACATATTTATTTGCCACGCAGATACCTGATGTGTACAATGCACATACTGTTTTAATCATGATATGTCATACCATAGTAAAAGCAAAAACCACATTGCATTGACCAACGATGTCACACACACTGAGCAATTACAGGATTCAAACACTGACCTAACTATGTTATGATATTGGAGACATATGCATTAACACGGCGCGCTACATGTTTTGGTGGGTGGTTTTTCTTCTCCTGCTATATTTGTAGGATGCTGACATCATCAGACTTTCCAAAGAGGAATGTACCTCTTTTAATTTGTTTTCCCAGTCTCCAAAAGGGCACTCCTCTCACAGGAAATCACACATATACACACCAAAGAGGAATGTACCTCTTTTAATTTGTTTTCCCAGTCTCCAAAAAGGACACTCCTCTCAAAGGAAATCACACACATACATCCCCCAACACACAAATTGTCAGCATTTGTGGGATTTAAACACATACGTAGCTATGTTATGATTCGAGAGACATACATATTAACACAGAGTGCTATATGCTTTCCTAGGAGATTGGCATTCCCCTGCTATATTTGTAGGATGCTGACATTATCAGACTTTCCAAAGAGGAATGTACCTCTTTTAATTTGTTTTCCCAGTCTCCAAAAAGGGCACTCCTCTCAAAAGAAACCACACACATACACCTCCCACCCACAAACACTGTCATCGTTTGCAGGATTCAAACCCCTACTTAACTACGTTATGATACCAGAGACGTACACATTAACACAGAGCGCTATATGCTTTACTGAGTGTTTTCTATTCTCCTGCTATATTTGTAGGATGCTGACATCATCAGACTTTCCAAAGAGGAATGTGCCTCTTTTAATTTGTTTTCCCAGTCTCCAAAAAGGAAATCACGCACATAAACACCACCCCCCCCAGAAAAAGCATTTGCGGATTCAAACCCCTACCTAACAATGCTACGATACTAGAAACATACGCATTAACACAGTGCACTATAGTCTTTTCTGGGTGCTTTTTATTCTCCTGCTATATTTGTAGGATGCTGACATCATCAGACTTTCCAAAGAGGAATGTACCTCTTTTAATTTGTTTTCCCAGTCTCCAAAAGGACACTCCTCTCACAGGAAATCACACATATACACACCAAAGAGGAATGTACCTCTTTTAATTTGTTTTCCCAGTCTCCAAAAAGGGCACTCTTCTCATAGGAAATCACACACATACATCCCCCCCACACACAGCCAGTATTTGCAAGATTCAAACCCCTACCTAGCTAGGTTATGATATTAGAGCCATATGCATTAACACGGTGTGCTATATGCTTAAATAAGTGGCCTGCCTTCTCCTGCTATATTTGTAGGATGCTGACATCATCAGACTTTCCAAAGAAGAATGTACCTCTTTTAATGTGTTTTCCCAGTCTCCAAAAAGGGCACTCATCTCACACAATCCCCCCCCGGGCATTCCTCTCAAAGGAGATCACACACATACATACACCCCCCCCACCACCACCACCACCACCACCACCACACACACACTGTCAGCATTTGCAGGATTCCAACCCCTACCTAACTTTGCTATGACACTAAAGCCATAGGTGTTAACACAGCACGCTATATGCTTTACTGGGTGGTTTTTATTCTCCTTCTATATTTGTAGGATGCTGACATCATCAGACTGTGTTTTCCCAGTCTCCAAAAAGGGCACTCCTCTCACAGAAAATCACACACATACAAACCAAAGAAAAATGTACCGCTTTTAATTGGTTTTCCCAGTCTCCAGAAAGGCCACTCCTCTCAAAGGAAACCACACACATACACACCCCCCACACAGCATTTGCAGGATTCAAACCCCTACCTAACTTTGTTATAATACTAGAGCCATATGCGTTAACACGGCATGCTATATGCTTTCCCAGTTGTTTTGATTCTCCTGCTATATTTGTAGGATGCTGACATCATCAGACTGTGTTTTCCCAGTCTCCAAAAAGGGCACTCCTCTCACAGAAAATCACACACATACACACCAAAGAGGAATGTACTGCTTTTAATTTGTTTTCCCAGTCTCCAAAAAGGCCACACTTCTCAAAGGAAACCATGCACATACACACAGCATTTGCAGGATTCAAACCCCTACCTACCTTTGATATGATACTAGAGTCATATGCAGTAACATGGCACACTATATACTTTTCTGGGTGGTTTTGCTTCTCCTGCTATATTTGTAGGATGCTGACATCATCAGAGTGTGTTTTCCCAGTCTCCAAAAAAGAACACTCCTCTCACAGGAAACCACACACACACACACACACACACACACACACACACACACACACACACACACACACACACACACACACACACACACACACACACACACCAAAGAGGAATGTACCTCTTTTAATTTGGTTTCCCAGTCTCCAAAAAGGCCATTCCTCTCAAAGGAAATCATACAAAAAAATACCCCCCCCACACAGCATTTCCAGGATTCAAACCCCTACCTAACTTTGCTATGATACTAAAGCCATATATATTAACATGGCACGCTGTATGCTTTATTTGGGGGGGGGTATTCGCCTGTTATATTTGTAGGATGCTGACATCATCAGACTGTGCTTTCCCAGTCTCCAAAAATGTTTTTTATTCTCCTGCTATATTTGTAGGATGCTGACATCATCAGACTGTGTTTTCCCAGTCTCCAAAAAGGGCACTCCTCTCACAGGAAATCACACACATGCACACCAAAGAGGAATGTACCTCTTTTAATTTGTTTTCCCAGTCTCCAAAAAGGCTCCTCCTCTCAAAGTAAATCACACACATACACACCCCCCACACAGCGTTTGTAGGATTCAAACCTCTATCTAACTTTGCAATAATACTAGAGCCATATGCGTTAACACGGCATGTTATATGCTTTATTGGGTGGTTTTTATTCTCCTGCTATATTTGTAGGATGCTGACATCATCAGATTGTGTTTTCCCAGTCTCCAAAAAGGACACTCCTTTCACAGGAAATCACACGCATACACACCAAAGAGGAATGTACCTCTTTTAATTTGTTTTCCAAGTCTTCAAAAAGGCCACTCCTCTCAAAGGAAATCACACACATACACACCCCCCCACACAGCATTTGCAGGATTTAAATCCCTACCTAACTTTGCTATGATACTAGAGCCATATGCGTTAACACGGCATGCTTTATGCTTTACTGGATGGTTTTTATTCTCCTGCTATATTTGTAGGATGCTGACATCATCAAACTGTGTTTTCCCAGTCTCCAAAAAGGGCACTCCTCTCACAGGAAATCACACACACACACACCAAAGAGGAATGTACCTCTTTTAATTTGTTTTCCCAGTCTCCAAAAAGGCCACTCCTCTCAAAGGAAATCACACGCATACACACCCCCCACACAGCATTTGCAGGATTTAAACCCCTACCTAACTTTGCTATGATACTAGAGCCATATGCGTTAACACGGCATGCTTTATGCTTTACTGGATGGTTTTTATTCTCCTGCTATATTTGTAGGATGCTGACATCATCAGACTGTATTTTCCCAGTCTCCAAAAAGGGCACTCCTCTCACACACAACCCCCCCCCCCGGCCACTCCTCTCAAAATAAATCGCACACATACACACCCCCCATGCAGCATTTGCAGGATTCAAACCCCTACCAACTTTGCTATGATATGAGATACGAGAGCCATATGCATTAACACGGCACACTATATGCTTTACTGGAGGGGGATCTTTATTCTCCTGCTGTATTTGTAGGATGCTGACATCATCAGACTGTGTTTTCCCAGTCTCCAAAAATGCCACTCTTCTCAAAGGAAATCACACACCCCCCACAGAACATTTGCAGGATTTAAACCCCTACCTAACTTTGCTATGATAACAGAGGCATATGCGTTAACATGGCACGCTATATGTTTTACTGGGTGGTTTTTCTTCTCCTGCTATATTTGTAGGATGCTGACATCATCAGACTGTGTTTTCCCGGTCTCCAAAATGTTTTTTATTCTCCTGCTATATTTGTAGGATGCTGACATCATCAGACTGTGTTTTCCCAGTCTCCAAAAGGGGCACTCCTCTCACAAGAAATCACACACAAACCCCACCCCACCACCCACACACACTGTCAGCGTTTGCAGGATTCAAACCCCTACCTAACTATGATACTACAGCCATATGCATTAACACAGCGCATTATATGCTTTACTGGGTGGCTTTTATTCTCCTGCTATATTTGTAGGATGCTGACATCATCAAACTTTCCAAAGAGGAATGTACCTCTTTTAATGTGTTTTCCCAGTCTCCAAAAAGGAACTCCTCACACAGGAAACCACACACATAAACCCCACACAGCATTTGCAGGATTCAAACCCCTACCTAACTATGTCATAATTCTAGAGATCTATGCATTAGCACAGCGAGTTATATGCTTTACTGGGTGATTTTTATTCTCCTGCTATATTTGTAGGATGCTGACATCATCAGACTGGACATGGTAATGTGTGTACACTTTGTTTTATGCAATCCCAGGAATGAGCCATGTGGGTTGGCAGGTGTCAACAGCTTGAACAGGACCCCATAATCCTTACCTTGTGTGATCTATCTGTGGACACATTGACATTCCTTCATATGTCAACACATATTTATGCACAGATTGTTGGTTTTGTGGATACGACATGTGTCAGGGGTGTTGATAAAGGGCTATTCAAAGTCTATGTGGGACATGTGTAGCGCTGTTCAATGATGTATGTCCGGGGTGTCTACCTTGCAAACAGTCTAGCATGTTTGAGAACCATGATCTGCACATGAACATACCACAGTTGGTAGGGTTGTGTATTTGTCAGCTTCCAATAGCTCTGTGTATGACTTCAACCATGATGGACTCCATGGCCTTGCAGATCAGACTTCATAGGCTTACTGGACTATACTTCCCATGGTGTGTTGTGTACCTACACTTGTGGGGAGTGCCATATTTTGCTGTAACACATTCAACGGTTCCAGATCCTGTGGAGAGGGTGAGGCTCAACAGACTGTTCAGGTGCAGGGTCTGTTTGTTCTGTAGTTCATGCATGACACATATTGGGAAACAATGTAATCCAATTGCTGCCATGCTTTTGGCTTTTGGGGGGGAGCTGTTCAGCCATTCTACATGTGATATCCCCTGGTATGATGACTGGGACTATGGTCAGTGGGAGGTGGGTATGTCTATATGGGCCTGTCTGACAGGATGTCGGCATTGTCAGTCAGGTACAGTTGGCCCTGACTCAGGACATACATGAGTGTACATTGCTATTTATGACATAGCTGAAGGAGGTGTCATGATTCAGTCTGGAATCCTTCTCAGCTACTCTTTACAAAACACCAACAAACCTGTGCACTAATCCCTGTTATACTCTTTTACACACTTAACACCCTACTGATCCTTTGCAATTAGGCTATGGAGTATGTCATCATAATATTCTGGCATGTCCAGGGGTTGGTTTTGTGTGTACTCTCCAGTCCAGCTAGTGAATATTGTGGTTTTGACACAATGTCACATCTGCCTCAAGTACACAGATAACCCTCTCCTCCTCCTAAAAAACTCAGATATATGTGAGAGATGCAACAATATTGACATACAGGAGGCTGAGCTCTCTCGACCCATGACTGGCATAGTCTATCAGGTGGTGAAGGTAACCACACACACCACATATCAGTCTCACATAAACCTATAGTGACAGCAATCAAACCACATTATCACACATAAACATACTCCGAGGCTCTACATAAACTCTGCCTAAGCAGCAGAGACCCCCAAAGCAGACACACAAACAACTGCTACCCCACTACAATACCCACATATCACATAGTTCACAATGTCAGTGTGCCACACAGTCACTGCCCTTCGGGCTAAACAACACACCTAATACACTTGTAGTAGGTGACAATTATTGTCAGACACACTGACGTCCCACTCACCAGGCCAAACAAGGGAATAGTCACTTTGAGCTGTCTCTTGGGGGGCAGGATCCACAACATAACACATGCACTCAGGCCACTCCACAGCAAGTGCAGGACTGGCTCCAGCATTGTCCTTGCTGGTGAGTACACCCTCAGATGTCCCTCCCTGGACCACATGACATGATACATAGAGGAACTCTCTGATCATGTAGCCCAGGCCAGTATGACCCTGACCTTGTCTAGCATCTTACACTCACCAAGTATGATGTCACAGTATACCAACAAACTGATCACATTTAACAGTTGGCTAACATATTGGTGTCATTCACAGGGGATACAGTGTCTGTCAGCCTGGGGTGACATGCTCGACATGCCATGTAGCTTCCCTATGGACAGCTTGCACCTGTCACCCTTGGACTTTCGAACACTGACTAAGGCAGTTGCTACCACCATACTGCCTTTTTTAAATGGGGCTCAAAGGATAAACCCACCTCCATAGACATTACAGAGTACATGACACTGAGGGTAATGCTGCTCAACACCAGATGTGTTACCCTCAAATTGCGACCACTCAGGAATCTCCTCAGTATGGACAATAATGATATCTGTGCACTAACAGACACCTGGTTCAGGCTCCCAAATGCACACCAGCACTACCAGGTTATATTTCATACCATGCTTTCTGACCACAAAACTCTGAATGGCCAACACAAATAGGGGGAGTATCCATATACATCACAGATACACATACCTCCGGGTTGGTAGCACTGCACAGAGCATCACAGACCATACATATGCACCTAACATTGTGCATATCTGCCTTTTGGTTTGTTGCCTGCTACAGACCACCCTCCCAGACTCATGAACCACACTCAGCTTTCATGGGAACACTGGACAATATGAAGGTCTCCACTAACACCATTATATTGGGTGACTTTAAATACCCACACATTGACTGGGGATAGTACTCAGGCCCCAACACCCTCGCCCAACAGTTGCTACTATTTGTACACTCATATGCTATGGCACAACCAGTCACCACACCCACAAGAGGGACAACATATTGGACATGATCAACACCAACATGGGGACTCTATGTTCCACACCTGAGATATACCCCTCATTGGTAAGGCCAGAACATACATTTATCTTACTGGACATCCATATCCTATCTACACACCCATCCTGAATAATCTTGGTGAACTTCTCAAAAGCAAACATCACACTTCTCCAAACCAAGGTAGTATCCTTCAGAGACCCTGGGACAGTGGTAAGTATGGCTCTGACTGCTGAATCCTTTACATACAGATTCTATGGACACCTAGTGGACTGCATGGATCGTACTATCCCAAATAACAACTGGACTCACTCCTCCAATGGCAGGGGACCTGTCTGGTAGACCCCGGCCATTAATAAGCTATACAATGAAAGGAGGACGCTACTAGATGATAGAGCACAATCCCAGACAGGGAAGACATCTGTGATCTGTACTACCAGACAGCTACAATCACTCATGTATTGCACCAGACACGTAGGACACTCACAAGGCCTTCTTCTTTTAATTCAGGTACCTGAGTGGACACTCACTGATATGCTGTGAGTTACAGCATACTGACTAAACATACCCTGAACCCACAGACATTGCCAACATCCTGGCAAACAGGTTCAGTGCAGATGTCTCCCCCCCATCCCCCCTAAGGAGCTACTGTCCATCCCAACAGAGTGTAACCTCCCTGACATCACAAATAAACAGGTGAGTGCTGCCCTCCCCACAGTGGACAACACAGCATCAATGGGACCAGACAGTGTCCCAGCTTGCGTCTTACACGGGCTTCATGACAGACGTAACCCTCACATTACATCACTGTTCAATATCAGAGTTACTGCAGGATATGTACCCATGGAATGGCGTACAGTGATAGTGGTCCTGCTCCACAGAGTTGCTGCCACAATGGACCACAGACAATATTGGCCTGTAAGGCTATCTAGCCTGTTCTGCAAAGCTATGGAGCATATTGTAATGGGACTCATGCACATAGACATCGGGAACCTACATACCCTGGGTCCTACACATTTCAGCATTGCTGTGGGGAGATCTTGCCTCCTGGACCAGTTTGTATTCTTTAAACAGTTACCAGGTCCATCAGTGTAGGGACGGTTGTCCACACGGCCTGCCTGGACCTTGCACAACCCTTCAACACAATACCCCACTCGGCCATTATGCATAGGCTCACCAGTGTCGATATCAACACATATCTCACACGATGGATTGCTACCTGGATCAGGGATAGCACCCACATGCTCAGTATTGCAGGTGCCATGTCTGACTATACACCAGTTACACATGGCATCACACAAGGCTCAGTCCTGGGACCTCTCTTGTTCAGTATATATTTGTGTGGCGTACGGCTAACACAGGAGGAATATGGCTGACCATGTTCGCAGATGACTGCAAACTGGGTGCCATAATCAACTCTCCAGCTGGCACATGCATACTCAAATGGGGTCTCACAGAGATAGGATGACTGGTGCCTGAGCCATGGACTACAGCTAAATGCCATTAGTTGCATAGTCATCCCCTTTGGGAATAACAACATGCCCACACATTACCACATAGGTAGTAATCCATTACATATGGTAGTAGTTGTTAGGGGTTTGGGAACACAACTTGTTTGTACTCTCGCCTTTGACAATCACGTTGCCAAAGTGGTTAGACAGAACTTCTATACAGCCCACCTTATCCCATATGGTTTCACATGTCGATCAAGTGAGGTCATTGTGCCACTATACTCATCACGACCATGCTTGGTTACAATGCCACATTTGGGATGTACCTTACTCGACAACTGCAGCAACTGTAATGGCCACAAATGTTCCACAACAAGCAGATGTAGGGACTCACATGGATGCCCTGCACAGTTCAGATACAGTAACTCCAGCTCTACTCAGTCACTTACCACCTGCACGGATGTGTTGTGTGCCTGTAGTTTAAGGAAATATCTGACCCAGATTTAATGGACATGCTCCACCTCAGGATATCCGACTCCCTTGGAGTTACACACTCCAGGGACATATACCTCAGCACAGATGTTAATAGGACATGCTGGAGGGACAGATTCTTATCCCAGAGGCTCCACTCACTCTGGATTGTAATTGCAGTTTTGCATGGGCAGAGCCACCCACTGACCACCTACAGGAGACATCTTGACAAGTGGATGGGTGATCGTATGTTTACCCATGGGATATCTTCTGGGTCCCTGCTAGACAGAGGCACAATAAACTAAATGTAAATGGGCTATCTTGTGTGACCTACTATTCACAGGCACAGTGTTCTACTTTGACAGGGTTGTGAAAGCCAAACACACTCTGGCTAGGCTTGTGCATGCCCTAGGGTGGATAGACTAGTATCGACCTCTGAACCTATGCTAATGTTCAGGATGCACAATGTTTATTGCTGATACTGTTTGCAGGTTTTATCATCTTTGCTTTCCCACTTTCTATGAACAACTTAGGTATCTACAGAACATATTTGATTATGACAGGGTTCCACTATATTATATATGTGTCTGTTGTCCTATAACTGTGTGCACAGGGCAGATTGCTGGATAGTGAGAGGTTCCTGGGTTAACACATGCAACTTCCTGATATGTGTGGCCCACTGCTGTACTCTGACATGGCCTAAGTGTGTGAGCATGCCCAGTTCAGACTGTCACTATTCTGTTGCCTGACATTTGTCTCATTTATTCAAGTGTGTGAGCATGCCCAGTGTGACCTTTCAGTATGTTGCTGTCTGAGGTCCACTACATCTGTTGATGTATGTGTACATGTCCAATATTAACATTTCTACTGTATGTGTTGAAAATCAGGTTCTATTCTTACTGCGGGACTCACCTTTGTGTCATAACTCGACAGGGATTATGCTGTGCCTGCAGGGTTTCCATGGAATACTTAGCATAGACTTATCAACATTTCTTCATACAGTCTGACCACTGCAATGCTATCATGGCTTAGTGGTTCAGTACTTTGACTATAGGGCACAGTATCCTGGGTTCAAGGCCCATCACTGCTTTATATTTTAATACTGAGCACAACAGACTGCTTAAGGACCAGTAGAGCAAATATGAGCATGACCAGCACAGTACAGTCATGGCTTAGTGGTTCTGTACTTTGGTTATAATGCACAGTATCCTGGGTTCGAGGCCCATCACTGCTTCATACTGAGCAGAACAGACTGCTTAAGGGCCAGTAGAGCAAATATGAGCATGTTGCCTTTTGTTCAGCTATGCCCTACTTAGGTTCATAGGTTCATACTAGGCTATCTGCCCTAAGGCATTTAGAAGCCTAGCCAGAGTGTGTTTGGCTTTTGCCACCCTCTGAACTGATTTTGCTGTGCCCTTTTTAAGGTTAGTTTACTGTGCCTCTGTCTAGTAGTGACACCGACGTAATCCCCGTGGTAAACCTATGATCTCCCATCCACTCGTCAAGATTCCGCTTGAAGAGTCAGTGAGGAGCTCTGCCTAACATGGACTGGGATTCTATTCCAGAGTGAAAGGAGCCTCTGGGTTAGGAATCTGTCCCTCCAGCATGTCCAATTTATTTCTGTGCTCCGGTTCAAGTCCCTCAAGCGCGTAGCTATATGGGATTTGGATTTTCTGAGGTGGAGCATGCTCATTAATTCTGGGTTGGACATGGCTTTATACGTCAGGCATAGATCGCCTCTAAGTAGGCGGTATGCAACTGAGTAGAGCTGTAGTTTCTTTAACTGAGCAGCATATGGCATCTGTTTGAGTCCCATGATCCTCTTTGTGAGGTACTTTTGGGGTCTTTCTAGTTGCTGCAGGTGTCAGGTAAGGTACATCCCAAATGGGGCATTGTATTCAATTATGGGCCTGATGAGGGATGAATAAAGGGGCACAATGACCTCCCTCGATGTAGATGTGAATCCTTTCATGATAAGGTGGGTTATATGGAAGGTCTTTCTAACCACTTTGGCAATGTGGTTGTCAAAGGGGAAATTACTGTCAACTTGGGTCCCCAGGTCCCTAATTACTTCTTCCATACTTAATGGATTCCCGCCTATGTGGTAATTTGTGTGCACTTTGTTTTTGCCAAAGGGTATGACTATACACTTTTTAGCGTTTACCTTTAGGCCATGGCTCTGGCACCTGTTATCCGTCTCTATGAGACCCTTTTAGAGGATGCTTGTGTCAGCCGGAGAGTCAGTTATGGTGCCCAGTTTGCAGTCATCTGCAAACCTGGTCAGCCACAGTCCTCCCGTGTTAGCCTGTACCTTCGAAAAATATATGCCGAACACAGTCAGTCAGTTATGGTGCCCAGTTTGCAGTCATCTGCAAACCTGGTCAGCCACAGTCCTCCCGTGTTAGCCTGTACCTTCGAAAAATATATGCCGAACACAAGAGGTCCCAGGACTGAGCCTTGTGGGATGCCACTTGTAACTGGTTCAGAGTCTGACATGGCTCCAGCAATTCTGACTATGTGGGTTCTGTCCTTGAGCCAGTTTGCAACCCATCTTATGACATAGGGGTTTATATTTAAGCTGGAGAGCTTATCTATGATGCCCAAGTGGGGTATTGTGTTGAAGGCTTTTGCGAGGTCCAGGTAGGCTGTGTGGACTACCTTCCCCTCATCAATGGCCTTGGTGACTGTTTTAAAGAAATCGACCAGGTTTAAGAAGCAAGATATGTCCTTAACAAAGCCAAATTGGGTAGGATCCAGTGTCTGTAGGTCCCCAATGTCTTTGTTTACGAGTTCCCTGATGATCCTCTCCATATATTTGCAGACCGGGCTAGTCAGGCTTATGGGGCGATAGTTTGCAGGGTCTGTAGAGGTACCACCTTTGTGGAGTGGGACCACTGTTGCTGTACGCCATTCTTTGGGTACATATCCTGTAGTAAGGCTGAGATTGAACAGCAGCTTTATGTGGGGGGTTAGTTCTTCTTGGAGTTCATGTAGAATGCAGCCCAGGACACCATCTGGTCCCACTGATGCTGTGATTTTTGCTTTGGAGAGGGCGGCTCTCACCTGAGCATTTGAGATGTCAGGGAGGCAGCACCCTGCTGGTATAGATATTTGCTTTTTAGGGGGGGAAGGGGGGGAGAAGTTTGCACTGAACCTGTCTGCCAGGATGTTGGCAATGTCTGTGGGTTCAGTGTATTTATTGTCATTTTGGACCAACTCTGAGCATATCTGGGAGTTGCCACCCAGGTTCCTAACATAACTAAAGATGGCCATGTGATTATCTTTAGTGTCCTGTGCAATTTTTCTCTCGAAGCTGGCCTTGGATGATTTTATGAGGGATCATAGTTTTTTGCTAGCACTGATCAGAGATGCATTCCCTTTTAGGGATTTTGCTCTATCATGTAGTAGCATCCTCCTTTTGTTGTACAGCTTATTTATGGCTGGGGTCTACAAGGCAGGACACCTGCCTTTGGATGATTAGGTCTTGGTTTTGTTTGGGATAGCATGATCCATGCATTCCTGAAGGTGTCCATAGAATGCATTTATAAAGGATTCTGCAGTTTGAGCCGTACTTTCCACTGGCCCAGGGGCCTTGAAGGATTCCACCTCGGTTTTGAGAAGTGTGACATTAGCTTTTGAGAAGTTTTTCACTGTCATTTTCTGGGCTGTGGGTGGAATCGGGATGTGGATATCCAGTGGAATTGATTTATGGTCCGATCTTACCAAAGAGGGGAATACCTCTGGCATGGAGCATAGAGTCCCCATGTTGGTGATGATCAGGTCCAGTATGTTATCCCCTCTTGTGGGGGTGGTGACTAGCTGTTCCATAGCATTTGACTTTATAAATTCTAGGAACCTTTGGGCTAGGGTGTTGGGCCTTGAGTACTGCTCCCAGTCAATGTTTGGGCAGTTGAAGTCACCCAATATAATGGTGTTTGGAGAGACCTTCATATACTTAGACCCAGCTTGTCCAACATTGCTCAGTATTAACCAACATTGCTGGACGTTGCACAATATTACTCAACATTGACCACAGTTGTGCTAGTTGGTGTGTGTGATTTTCTTTACATATACTACATGGTGGTAAATGCTGTTTAGCACTGCTTTATATTGCTTAACACATGCTAATCATGCCTCAGGTGGTGCTGCAGGGCTGGCTATGTCGGATGCACATACTAAACTCCCTATACATGTTTGGAAGCAGGTGGTGTCAACTTAGGCATCCCTTTTACTATATGTGTGAGTCAGAGAGAGGTATAATTTCCAGGGTTCCTACTGAGCCAGTGTATGTGCTATATGTTGCCTCTTTGCCAAGTCCAAAGCATACTGGGCATGTCTCCTTTTGCCTACTGGGGCAGGCTCAAGTTGTTCCTCCTCTGAGTCACGCTCTGCCTGTGATGGCCTTGGCAATGGTGGGGGGCTGCTTGGCCCAGGCCTATGCTGGTCCTGCTGCAGCTGTTTTCGCAGGATCATATTATGTAGCATAGCACATACCATGACAATTTGGGTACATGTTGCAAGGCTCCACCAGATGTGTCCAGGCATTGGAACCATGACTTGAGCAGCCCAAACACATGCTCGATTACATTTCGTGTTTGTGCGTGGGCCTCATTATGGCGTTCCTGTTCAGGTGTGTGTGCATTTCTGATGGGTGTCATCAGCCACGGCTCCAGTGCATAGCCAGCATCCCCCACTAGGTGACCGTGTGGGATGTCCCCATTGGCAAATGTGTGGTACAGCTGCATCAGATGCCAGATATGGGAATCATCGTAGCTTCCAGGGCAGCCAGCACACACATTCAGTATTATGCCCTGGGCATCACACATGACCCGGCAGTTGATGGAGGAGAAGCCCTTGCGGTTGAAATAGACCCTACCCCGCTCACCGGCTGGTGCTTTGATGCGTATGTGCGTGTAGTCTATTGCACCCACTACCTCAGGGTATTCCGCTATTTGCTGGAAGAGATGTATATTGCTGGCCAATTCCTCACGGGAATTGGGGAAATATACATGATCACAGACATGTGCTGACATGGCATCCAGGAACTGGTGCAGTACCCTGGATGCTGATGCCTGTGATATCCCCATCATATCACCAGTTGGTCTCTGGAAGGTACCTGTTGCTAATATTCTTAGGCCAGCACATACCTTGGTTTCCACCTGAATGAGTTCCACTCTGTTGGTTCTGTGTGTGAGGCGTGGCCTGCACAGCTCAACAATTTGCTGCAAGAAGTCTCTGCCCACTCTATAGCACTCCACTATCTCCAGCTCATGTAGCCCCTGGTAGGTTACCCTGGGCCTGTACACTCTTTTCCATCTCCTCACTGTGGGTTGTCCAGCAGCATTTGCATTATCACCACCCTGAGCATGTTACATATGTCACCTTATAACAGCAATGGCAGCCCCTAACATTTCTTTGTCTCAGTGAAGCTTTTTCAGTTTTCACTTCTATTAGCTTACTGCAGTGTTGCAGTGTCTCTTGAGAGAAACATAATGGACTGTTGTTTGCAGAGTTTTAAGTGCTGGGATGGGCTGGGCTAGTGTACTGCCTGTGTAATTGCCTGATTCTGATTGTTTTCACCTGCTAGCTCTGCTAGTACTCCCTGGTAACTTCCTACTATTTAGTGTACTTCCTTTTTCCTTTCTGTTTCCTCAGGGGGGAGCGCCGCGCACACAAGCGCAAACACATGCACACCAGCTAACACACGTGCACCCATGCTTACATGGACTAAAACTTGCTTATTCTTGTTAAAACGCATGCACACCAGCGCAAACGTGCTTACAACTGTTTACACAGCCTTACATATGCTTACTCCGGCTTACACGTGCGCACACTGTCTTATTCGGGTTTACTGGTGCGCACATGCGTGCATGCACGCTCAGCAAGAAACTTTGGTGTTATCCACGGCATACACCTTCAATTTCTTTACTTTACCTAGCCTACCTGTTGACACACCTCTTTCAATGATATGTAAATGTCACCTGACACATGCCACTCAGCTCCAATGAGCTTCGCTTCTTTCATACATGCCCCCCTCGTGATGTCACCTATCTTCTACTCTGTTACTCCCCTTATTCTACTCCTACACTCCACTGACTGTGCTCATTTGCTATGTAAACTTGTGATTCACTATACTAACCCTCATTTGCATAGGATTGCCTACTAATGCTTGGTTACATCTCTTAGACAGAGCTTCCCCCCTTAGCAACCTCTACTCAGTGGCCATGTTGTCTTCAGCCTTCCATTCACTTGCATTGTAAATTCATATCAGCTATAAAATCCACATTTGTGGATCTTAATTATTGATTTTCTGGTTTTTAGGGTGCGGCGCGTTTGCACGGTGCTGCGCTATACTTAAACCCCGGAGATTGAGATAAAAAAAAAAAGTTATTTTATTTTTATTTTGCATCACTTCACACTGCCAATTGTCGTATTTTTGGCCATTGGCATGCTTCCTCCTGTAAATGCATCCTTTTTTTGGACCTGTCACGGCTCCGTTTTGCTATTTGCAGAACCGTACTCAGTTGTTAACTGAGTACATTTCTGCAAATAACACTACTCCTACTCAGACAGGTTCAGGTTTCCTGGATCGCAAATTTACCTCATTTGCATAGCTTTCACTTGCAATTGAGGTAATTTACATATCCAAGCCCTGTCCATGTAGGACTAGTTTAAGGAGCTCTGTTACACATCCCTACCGGCTCTTTCTGGATCACTCAGTGGACATGTTGGCTGTATAGAGTCTTACTCTACTCTTAGACGCCGTGCAAGCCTTCGTGAATCTGGCCCTGTGTTTTGATAAAATAAATATGTCCTTTTGTGAATGTTTCTATATCCTTATGCAGCCATGTATTATTTCATTTTGTAACCTGTCTTTTTGCTGATGCAAAGATATAATAGCCCCATACTTGTTCAAAAGCATTGTATTATAAACTTTTGGGATGCCTAATCTAAACAGAATTTATCTTATTTTCTAACCAGGTTGCAGCTCTGTCTTGCTTTTTGTTGTTGCTGATGTTTACTTTTGTGACACTCTTATGCAAAATTGTGCATCATAATGTGGTCACAGATTTGTGTATAGTTTGAAAGCAGTAATCATCTGCACCTATATGGTGAAATGAGACATCAGCTCAGCTGTAGTAGCTGCCTCTGGTTCATTGTATTGCCTTAATCATTTTTAATTCACTATGGAAATCACATATTCA